>NW_026521087.1:5197737-5407737 GCF_001660625.3 Ictalurus punctatus
ATCTCAGTGAAGGAGGTGTGGCCTCTGTCTCTGTCCATCTCAGTGAAGGAGGTGTGGCCTCTGTGTCTGTCCATCTCAGTGAAGGAGGTGTGGCCTCTGTCTCTGTCCATCTCAGTGAAGGAGGTGTGGCCTCTGTGTCTGTCCATCTCAGTGAAGGAGGTGTGGCCTCTGTGTCTGTCCATCTCAGTGAAGGAGGTGTGGCCTCTGTGTCTGTCCATCTCAGTGAAGGAGGTGTGGCCTCTGTCTCTGTCCATCTCAGTGAAGGAGGTGTGGCCTCTGTGTCTGTCCATCTCAGTGAAGGAGGTGTGGCCTCTGTGTCTGTCCATCTCAGTGAAGGAGGTGTGGCCTCTGTGTCTGTCCATCTCAGTGAAGGAGGTGTGGCCTCTGTGTCTGTCCATCTCAGTGAAGGAGGTGTGGCCTCTCTCGCTCTCTGTTTCAATTTCATTAAATTGAATGTAATTCGGAGTGATTTATTGGTGTGACACAGCACAGTGTGCATTTGGTAAACCTTGAATTGAGTAAGTAAGTGATAACAGTAAAAATAAAAAGACAGACAGACAGACCTATTGGTTTGTGCTCTTTTATTAATAAATTAGCATAACCCAATTTTTTATAGTTATTCCACTGAATTTCACTTCACACACACACTTGTGTGAGTGTATGTGTGTGTGTGTGTGTGTGATTCTCTGTGTGTGTGTATGAGTGTGTGTGTGTATATGTGTGTGTGTGTATGAGTATGAGTGTGTGTGTGTATGAGTGTGTGTGTATGAGTATGAGTGTGTGTGTGTATATGTGTGTGTGTGTATGAGTATGAGTGTGTGTGTGTATGAGTGTGTGCGTATGAGTGTGTGTCTGTGTGCGTGAGTGTGTGTGTGTGAATCTCTGAGTGTGAGTGTGTGTCTGTGTGTGAGTGTGTGTGTATGTGAGAGTGTGTGTCTGTGTGTGTATGTGTGAGTTTGTGTCTGTCTGTGTGTGTGTGTCTGTGTGTGTGCTTGTGTGAGAGTGTGCTTGTGTGAGAGTGTGCTTGTGTGTGTGTGTCTGTGTGTGTGACTGTGTGTGTGTGTGTGTATGTGTGAGTGTGTGTATGTGTATGATTTAATTCTTGACCGTCTCTTGCAGTGTTGTCATTTAATGATGTTCCCTTTTAAATAGCAATTATCAGTCCGTACACGATTTTGCAGAGTTCTTTATTAATTTATTTTTATTTTATTTTATTATTTATTTATTTATTTATTTATTTATTTATTTATTTTGGCTGCGGCTTCTTACAGAATTTGAGGTTTTTTTTTGGTGCTTTTCTTTGCAGAAATCTACTTGCATTGGTGAAATTGCAGTTGCACGAAATTGTTTTGTACGGTCTTTTGTAGTCATGTTTGTTTGTAAATGAGTCCCCTACAATTCCACTGTGTGTGTGTGTGTGTGTGTGTGTGTGTGTGTGTGTGTGTGTGTGTGTGTTTCAGGAGAACGAGAAACTCGGACACAAGAGTACTTCCTGACCATTGGTACTATGTACACATCGACATACACGCACGTCAGGAGCTTTCACACACAGTGCTAGGAATATCCCGGGACAGAGAAACGCACCTTCTAAGTGAGCGAGTTTAGCGTCAACCGGTGAAATTTGCTGTAGCGTGAACACTTCGCCTCTGTGAGCTTCACTCTCCGTAGGGTTCACTGTAATTAGACATAAAATGTACATAATGTTTATTTTTCATACATTTAGGATTTCATGTTTTTTTTTTACTCTTCGAGGAAAAGAAATGATATTTCGAGGCAGCTTCTTCATCACTACCTGCTCTGTTTGACTCAAAAATGTAACGACCGGTTTCAAAAAGTCACGATGTCTTCAGTTCATGAGATTTTACTGCTGAATTTAAACAGGAAATGTGAAATATTTTTTTTCCTTTGTTTCCTCTACTGTCTTTTTGCTGTGATCTTGAACACAGTTGTAATTTTTTAAAAAAATAATAAATAAATGATCATTCTAGTTCTCCCACTTTCCTTGTCCTAATTGTCCTGTATCTGTTAAATCCGTTTCATCTCTGGTCTTTCTGTCTGTATGAACACTTGTAGAAATGACTTGTAGTCCATATTTTGAAATGATTGTGAATTTAAATAAAGATATTCTTTAATTCTGTATTTTGTCATTTAATTATCATTAGAAATCAGAAGATCAGATTAAAGCCACGGCTTCTTTACCTGCCGAAGCTGTAAAACTTTCAATAAACCAGTCAATAGATCAGCTGGATAAATGTAGATTTCTATTTACTGATGAGATGTATTGATGGTGTTGATAGATTATTTGAAGATTTTTATTGATCTTGGACAATCATTCAGTTAAATATTTTTTTAAAAAAACTTGATAAATAGTTGATTAAATAAATGTAGTGTAATGTTCTGAGTCAAATATGAAAACTACAAATAAATAAAATCTATTTATATCTGTGTATAATTAAAAACCTCACTTAATGCAAGAAATTCATATCCTAAATGTTGCAAGTGATTAATCGGATCATTTTATTCAGCTGTTTAATTATTACTTTCTAAATAATAAACAAATGAATGTTCTGTATTCATGAGGAATGTTTACATTTTGTGTCCAAACTCAAAAGTTTAAACAAAGTGTATATTTATGATAATAAACACAAAGAACGTGAAACCTCAACACGTCTACAATCATCGATGAATTAAATATTAATTTAAAAAATTTAATTAAACAAGAGTAAGATGAAGTATATTTTTAATTAAAATGTAATTAGAAAGGAGCACTTTTAAAGTGGATTTGATTTAAAATAATGATAAAGCTGTTTTTTTTTATGTATTTGTATATCTTATCCTCTATCGTGTTTAAGAAGAAGAGAATAATGAAGCTTTTTATGAAATAATATTTGGGTTTATTTTATTTTATTTTCTCCTCAAATATTCAAATTTACGTCAACGTCCGTTACGTTGGTGACGTCACCGCGAGCGCGAGAAGTCGAAGTGAGGAGCAGAAAGCGTTGTTAGTGTTAGTTCTGGCCCGTTTGGACCCAAACTAAAGTGAGTATATTCGGTTTTGTGTAACCGAACCCGTTCTGTTTTGTGCTGTATTGTGTGTATGTGTGTAGTTAACGGTGTTAACACCTGTGATTCAGGTGTATCAGTATGAAGCAGGCGGAGACGGCGCACTGATTCACTCTCAGAGCTCGATTCACTAATGACCGAATCACCGAGGAACCGACCAAAGATAACTCACACCCGCACAGAGAAGAAGTGAGAAATAACATTTTATAACTTTTTTTATTCACTCCTCTGGTTCAATATTAATGTTAATATTGTACAAATATACTAGCGGTGCTAGCTTTTGAGGAGGCAGTCCAGTCCACGCATGCGCAGTGTAATTAATGAGCAAGCTAATCGAAATGAGATTAGCAAATAGGTCGATGTTATTTTTGATTCTATTTAAAACGATGAATTCACTCTATCAATAACTGCCCAGTCTGAGAATATTACACGATTTACTTTTATAAGTGGACGTGGCTGAACGACATTTAGCTTCACTGGCTAATTAGAGCTCTTTTGCTAGTTTAATGGCTGAGTCATCCGGCTTCGCGCATGCGCAGTGTGGGTTAAAGCGCTATAGTTTTCTTTTGTTTTAAGGCTAAAGATGCATTACCGCCACCTACTGGACTGGAGTGTGGCAGTCGTTTGGCAGAAAAAATCAAATATGGGGGGGGGGGGATTACCAAAACAATACTACGTAAATAAAGGAAAATAAAGAGATACATAACTATATACTTATTCTTGTATACTTACTGACAACCACTACATATAGACACGTGTATAACCTAATAGACCTATGTAAGATATAACCCAGCACACCTGTACTACAGCACTTGCATTGGAAACATACACTACCGGTCAAACACATTATTTTTTTTTAGGTTTAGGCGTTATAGTCTTCTTCTTTTGAATTATTATTATTATTGAGACCATTTGGGGTGAATTTGGAGCATGTGGGGGGTTTGAGTGAACCCAGAATGACCTATAAATATTCTTTTAATATCTCCAGAACTGACGCAGCACAAACGAAAATATTTACGGCACAAACCAACACAAACTATTCTGCCGATGTTTTGTGTTGGTGGGGGGGCAACTTCACGCAGGTTGTGTGTGTGTGTGTTTCTATGCTCTTCAAATATCCAGGTGTTAGATGGCCAAGTGTGTAGTGTACAGATAGAGTGCACAATTTAAGAAATAGGAACCAGTCAGAGAGAGGACATCGTAATAAGAACAGGAAGCACTGACCAAATAAGGAAATAGATTAAACCGGTACACGGCGTATGGGAGGCAGGAGATCGTGACAGTTATGTTGAATTATAACGTGTTGGATTATAGAAATAAATAAAGTGGTACTGATGTGTGTGTGTGTTTTAGGATGAGCTGGAGTGGGGCAAAGAGAACTGCATTCAGATCAAACGGATACAAGAGGTTATGATTCTCACTCACTCGCACACATCTATACACACACTTCTCGACACAGATCCCTAACTATCATTTCTGGTGTGTGTGTATTAGAGGTGGCCGAGTTGTTTGAGGATCTGAAGAATCGAGTGTCACAATTCAACATGCACATCAGCGAAACTTCCTCTGACTACACCAGCGCGCGCACACACACAAATTCATAGTGCAGGTAATACACACACACACACACGAGTAGAGCAGGTGTAGTTTAACAGCATATGTGTATAAAGAGGCTTTTTTCTTCAGGTCAAAATATATACAGCAGGGGTGCCCAATATGTCGATCGCGATCGACTGGTCGATCGCAAAGGAAGTGCAGGTAGATCGCCATTAAAAAAAAAAAAAGATGTTAGTTGACGTACAGGGCAGCCAGTCTGAGATCTCGTCTTTTCTCTCACCACGCGTGTGCGATCAAGCGCGCCAGTGCTAAAGGCTAGCGAGCGAAATCGCGGGGAGAGGACATTTTTCAGTCTTTTAAAGACTTCATTGACAAAACCCAGCTCCAGTGTGCAAATTGATATCAGTCAATGGTTGAGCAGCGCAAATGGATTCATTGCCAAGTGCAGGGAAGACGATGCTTTCCCTGACTTCTTTAACTACCACTGCATAATACACCAACAAGCCTTATGCACAAGAATGCTAAACATGAAAGAGATCATGGATGTGGCAACAAAGATCGCCTGTTCTATACGTGCTAGATCACTTCAAATACGGCTGTTCCGTGCGCATCTGGAGAAGGCAGACTGCGACCAATCAGCTCCTGCTACACACTGACGTGAGACGGCTTAGTAGGGGTAAATTCCTGCAGAGATTTCGAGAGCTCTGTCCGGAGATAAGCCAGTTTCTTTTTGCTGTTAAACATGCAGAATACACCCAGGTCAATGATGATCAGTGGTTGCTGGACTTTTTTTAACTGAGCATTTTTAACCGATCTGACCAACTTAATTTGGAGCTGCAAGGAAAAGACAAAAATTAAAGGCAGTTAATGCCTTTAAACGGAAAATGCAACTTCTGTCCTCAAAGCTGCAGCGCCATGTTTTTGGGAACTTCCAAAACCTCGCATCAGAGCTGGAGACGCAGCGGAACGCTTGTGCGCAGTTTAACATTGCACGCTACACGGAGCAGATTGACAGCTGTCGGTCAGAGTTTGACAGACGCTTTCAAGACTTTGCTTTATTGGAGGCATTCGCCACATTCATGTGCTACCCGTTTAGGGACAATGTTGAGGTTGATTCACTCGCATCGAAAATTGCAGCGCTGTTTCACCTGAACTCGTCTGAAGTGGAGGATGAGATTTTGAAACTACAGACTGACATTCAGCTGAAGTCCAGGGCTCATGGACAGTTCTGGAACTTACTCACAGGGGAAAAGTACCCAAACATGAGGAAATGTGCCACCTCCTTGACTGCATTATTTGGCTCTACTTATTTATGTGAGTCAGCCTTTTCCCTCATGAAGATCATTAAGCCCAATGACTGATCATCATTTGGAGGCCTGCTTGAGGCTGGCTACCAGCAGCTACTGTCCGGACTATGGAACCCTGGCTGATTCTATTCAGTGCAAGTCATCAGAGTAAGGTAATGACCAAAAATGTACTGAATTGTAGCGTCCCATAAGGGTTCATTCAGTTATGCAAGATACATGAACATATAGTGTGTGTGTGTGTGTGTGTGTGTGTGTGTGTGTGTGTGTGTATAATATATATATATATATATAAAGTATACGCAGTGTATATATAAATATGTTTTGCATTTTTAGTGTAGGTAGATCTCTTTGACTGGTCATGTTAAAAGTAGCTCGCAAGTCAAAAAAAGTGTGGGCGCCCCTGATATACAGTAAATATAAATATTAGTCATAATTCACAGCCTTAGAAGCACAAGCATCCAAAGTGATGACAAAGTCCATGATGACAAAGTCCAAGAAGTGTAACTTACTCCTGCAGAAAATAAATAATAATAATTATTAAGTATCAGTGATGTTTCCGTTGTTCAGGTGGCGATTGCAGGCGCATTTTATCCGAACTGCTTCCTCCAGGGAACTGTGGACGAGGAGCTCGCCTCCAAGGAACTCTATGGAAACGACCCCAGGACCACCATAGTGGTATTCAGTCAGCTTCCATTTAACTAGGGGATTATTATTATTATTATTATTATTATTATTATTATTATTAATAATAATAATATTTCTCCCTCTCTCTCTCTCTCTCTCTCTCTCTCTCTCAGGTGTGTAATCTCCCTCCATTTGCATTCCTCTACTATAAACAGCTCCAGTCTCTCTTCAGACACTGTGATTAAGTCAAATCCATCTCCTTTGACAGCTCCAGGTGTGTGTGACACCTCTGTGTGTGTGTGTGTGTGTGTTTAATTGTGATTTTCTATAAACATGTATTGTGGGTCTGTGTGTATCAGGGCCTATGTAGAGTTCTACCGCTCGTCAATGAGAGGTTCTGGCGTTCTCCCAGAGGTCTCTCTGTCTCTCCTCCTCGCACAGCAGAGACTTCCTCTCCATCTCAACGTTTAACCCACTGGAGAGGTGGAGACTTGGGTAGAGGGGTAGTGTATCTCACACCTCAGACATACACGGTACACACACACACACACACACACACACACACACACTGCAGCGAGCATCATCAGATGAGTCATGGTTACATTTTAAGTGAGAGTAGTCATGTGACCACATCCCCTAGACAGTGTGATGTTTAGATGATGTTCTGTACATTAGTGCTGTTCTGTTACAGGTCTCTCTCTCTGTGTCTCTCTCACTCACTGTGTGTGTGTGTGTGTGTGTGTGTGTGTGTGTGTGTCTCTCTCAGGGTGAATGTGGATTTTCAGAATCAGTCAGTGAGCCCTGTCAGGGTTCTGAGCAGCTCCATTGAGCTGGAGAATCTTCCATCTAACCCTGTCTTTATCGTCAATATCACCGAGGTGTCTGTTCCGCCTCTTTCACTTTCAGTGCACAAATAAAAAAAAAAGCAGTGGCTCGTGTGTGTGTGTGTGTGGGTCATGGAAGTGGGGTTTCCAGGCTCACGCGGAAAGTCTGGAGAAACAGAGGTGGCTGACAGTGGCCGTTAATACACGGGCGCTCTGCCCACTTCCTGTCTCACCTTATCCAAATCTTCTGTGTCTCGCCCCTTTCTCTGAAACTCACACCAAACCTGGGAACTACTACAGAGCCAAAATACTGCATGTCATGGGGAGTAATGTGGAGGCTTACACATGAATACGTACTTTATCCCTTCAGAATGGTGGAGATTTGTCTCTTGACTATTTTAAATTTGGTTCTCTTCAACAGGTTGTGTTTGAGTTGTGCAGGCTTGTGTCACCTGACTTAAAGAAGGCATTGTTTGAAGGGCTTGATCAACACCTCCCACGGCTCCTGCAGTTGTACAACACCGAGAGGCAGTGAAATACCCGAAATCCAACATGTGATGACCCGCATTGATCAAGAGGTAAGTCTGATGAACTTTAGTTTGTTCTGCTCCAGAAATGAGCCGATATCCAGCAGAACAGCACTGATAGTTGTGTAATAGACGTGCACAGTAGAACTGTCGTGATTAATAAATAAACTTATAAATGTGATTACTTGATGAACGTAGACAAAACTCTATACATGTGAAATGTTTTGTTGAAGTTCAGATGAAACTCTGATGTACAGAATCTTCAACAGAGTTCTGCAGAAAGATTTTGAATGCCGGTCATTCACCAGAACAAATTTGCAGGTGATCAGTCTGTCTAAAAGAAAAAATCTAAACACACAATATAAAATTCCTGCAGTGTGAATAAAGCCTTTGTATTGCTTTTAGCAAACATGTCTAGTACTCTCGGTTCAATGTACACAATTTACCCCATTTAAATGCATTTTGGAAAATGTTCCATATGGCCTTAAAGTGTGAATATTCACTGGATGCCAAATAAGTAATCAAAGAATGGAACTGATTTTTTTCTTCTCTAATGGACCATTAATCACAATTATAAAAGATGATGCATCAGGTACAAAGTATCAGCCCCCCTTCTGCTACACCATTTCCACCGTGTGTGTGTGTGTATGTGTGTGTGTGTGTGTGTGTGTGTGTGTGTGTGCGCGCGCACTACAAATCACTTTGAGGTAAAAATATTTTAAGGCAGCCACTTTCACCTTCCTACAACAATTGGTGACTGGTCTGAGGTGAAGCTTCTTGTCATGTTACTGTGGTCATGGATCACATTGTGGGGATCTCTGTAATGTAACCATTTCTGTAATTATCCTTACCTGCCTTTGCGCTTTTGTGCTTCTGTGTCTTCTGTTGGTGCTTTATACTGCTTTTTAGGGCCCGAGCACCGCTGCTGCGAAGCCCTATTGGATCTGCTCCTTTTTTTTAATTAGTACTATTTTTAAAAATTATTATTAATTTTTTCATGCATTCGTGTGGTTTTTAAGTGCCTAAACATACCCGAAAACTCAACGAAATGCGCCAGCACTGGTGAAAATTTAAGTTACGTAGGGCATGGTCGAGGAGCTCCATAGCACCCCCGAATGCAGACGATGGTCAGGGTGAAGTTGCTCCGATGTGCACGTGATGTACCATAGTCATTGCTCTCAAAGTTCATCAAGGTTCACATGGTTGTATCTGACTCCACCCAACAGGAAGTTGGTCATGTTGGATGAAATGTTGGATTTTAAAAGCTTCCCATGGTGTTTTGAGAGACTTAACATGGCTGAAAATCCATGAAACTTTGCAGATGCATTTGTCTTACGACATTAATTGATGTGATGTTGCATTTTATCATAGTTGTGCCTCATAGGCTCCATAGCTCCCCCTATGTTTTAAATGCACATTTGACATCATTGGAATGCTCAAACTATTATTTCACACACTTGTTAAAGTATGGCAAAATTATGTTTATTTGGTCATTTAACTTAGGTGTGGCAAAACTAAACTCAGCAGGAAGTCAGCATTTTGATTTTTTGATTTTTCAGGCATTTTGATTTTTCTCTTAATTTCTTCCTCCGTTTTTTGCCATTTCCAGGCCTTGTACTTTAACGTACTCCTCCTGGAGCTTTCATCAGTTCGGCATCACGTTCGGTCAGTCTCATCTACAGGCATTGACGATGCTAAATTGTGAAGCTTTTGAATTTTTGCTGCTTGCCGTGGGCGTGGCGCTCTCACAAATTTAGAAGTTTCACCATGAAAAAGGAAGTTGTTATAACTCAAACATAGAATGTCCAATCTAGGGATGTCACGATACCAAAAATCTAGTAGTCGGTACTGATACCAGAAAAAATACTCGATACCATGGTGTGTATAAATAAATAATACTTTTAACTCCTTTGTTTAAACACTTGAGTATTATAAAAAACAATAGTGGCAACAGTCACATAATATAAAAAAAGCAATTACAAAATAGATATATAATAAATATGTAGGCATAAAATGTTTTTTCTTCGAGATGTTCTGAAATGAGGTCTGGTTTCGGTGTATAGTTTGGGGATCTCTGTATACATGAAGTAAGAGAGAGGGGGTAGGTGGAGCAATTTCATTTTAGCCCAGAACCTTTAGCTTGCCTTTGCCAGGAGGTTCAGACTTGGCTTTCAACAAGATAAAGAGCCAAGCATACTTCCAAATGAACACCAAAATGCTTCAAGAAACTCAAAATCAGTGTTTTACAATGAGCTTAAAATGTCCTCCATGGTGGCATGGACCAGGACCCTCGGTCTGCAGCATTACAGGAAGATTTCAGGTTAGACATTACGGGAAGAGTCTCGGTGCTGTTATTGTCTCTGGGGCAGACATCAGTTAACATTGTGACCCCTTCCCTGGAGAGAACAGCATTACAATTCTGAAAACAGTTTTTGTAAATAATCATTCACTACTTAAAGCATGTACCCGAGCTCCTGCTACGCAGTAACTAAAACTGTCTGCAACTCACGTGTTACTTCATTCTTTAGTTCCTTCTCTTAAGTGCAGAGCCTCTGTCAGATTGTGTGATTGATAAAGAAAAGCACATAAATGACAAAATACCAGTTTGAGTGCCTAGTGGTCTAATGAGGAAATGCTCTTTGGAAGCTCAATATATGCACTTATCCGTTTGCATTTTGATTCGGCTGTTAGTGCTGGGGATGTCCTTAAGGTGATGTGCTGCTTTTGGCAGATTTAGTCATTCTCTTTAGTCACATGAGCACTAATGGTTTTTCTAAATTTTTATGTAGTTTATTTTGGATACAGGCAGAGGAAGCTCAGCGAAAGCTTAAGAGACAGAATGGAGAGGACCCAGGTAAGCTATTTCTTCAGTGATTGTAGTCATATCTGAAAATGATTGGTCAGTTGAATGCAGATTGCTGAAGTGTGAGTGTCTGTGTGTGTCGTAGCCCTGCCTCCATTCTGCCCACTGTTTGCCAGCTTGGGAAACATTCTGCAGTGTGACGTGCTGCTTGGCATGCTGGGAGCTGTGCTGCAGTGGGCTATGGAGCCCAGTGGAGGACACTGGTCTGAGTCCATGCTGCAGAGGGTAAATGTTTGGATGTTTTGTTAAAATGACATGATAGTGTAGTAAATTCAACAAAATTCCACTTGCTATGCTGTGTTCATGAGCATCACTTTTTAATGACTGAGTAGTGTTCACAATTCTGTATGTGTGTGTTGCTACAGGTGCTGCACTTGATAGGCATGGCTCTGCTGGAGGAGCAGCAACAGCTAGAGAACATTGGGGATGACGATGAAGTTACTTTCAACTTCACCCTCAAAATCTCCCGTAAGTTTTGTACATCATCTCACACAATAGAAAGCCTCAAGCCTGTAGTTAGATCTGTGGTTCTTGTATCACAGGTCCCGGTGAAGCCCCCGGCAACACTCCAAGCATCCTGGCTCTGTTAGAGGCCTTGCAGTGCGCGCTTCACTTGGAAGTGCATAAAGACATGATTCGCTGGATCCTTAAAGTGAAATTACATCTTGATTATGTTTTCAATTTGCCTTACTCTCTCTATGCGTGCACCTAATATGTCCACCAGGTGGCAGCCTAGCATGTTTTGCAATTCGCTCACTGAAGGTAGGTGCAACATACAAAAGATGAGCGTTTTTACCATGAAGTTTAAAGCAGTGCTTCATCATCAAGACCTGTTTGAAATCGAAGCAGTGCAACACCGCTCAAGGTGGCGTGGCCGGTAGGCAAAGCAGCACCTCTCACCACGGTGAAGCACAAATGCTTCACTGTCCCAAAGCGGTTTTGCTGCTGATCATCTGTAGGTGGCCCTAGGGGTGTCTTGATGTGGATTATTGTGCGTGTTACTTAAAAGCTGTATGTCAACATGAATATTTAAATGACATGTAAGGATTGCTTACTACACAAACTGAATTTCCATGCACTGTGATGTGTGCATTTTATTTTCCATATAGTGAAAACTGTCAGGACACCTGCACCAGGCAGAACATGTACATATAAAGGCCATGGTGTAGGCCAAGGCTAATGATGTATTGCAGTATGTACTTTGAAGAGAAACAGGCAAATTAAATGTTAGTAAAATTGTAATGCATCTTCAGTATTTAATGGTATGGTGTGTGTGTATATAGTTTTTAGTACACAAATGTGTTCTATTGAACATCTGCTTAGTTTTGCAAGACTTTGTGTGTGCATGTAGTTCTAACTGCACTGCTGTATCGTTTTCTTGTAGAAGTATTTTCCTAAATTATGTGTCTTTTTCTACACAGATGGTGGTTAGCATTAAAACGATGCGTGAGTGCACAGCTGCTGCACCTCCCTGTGAAGGAACAGGGCACTGTCACAAGGAGGTCAGACTTTGAGCAGCTTTCTATTCCACGGACATATTAACCATTACCCTTTAAAGTGTTGAAGAGCTTAAATCTACGTGTGTGTGTGTGTGTGTGTGTGTGTGTGTGTGTGTTGTAGACTGTGTGGGACAAAGACAAAGCAGAGAGAAAAAGGAAAGCTGAACTGTGCTGGAAAAAGACCATGGCTCAAACATTAGAGAGCCAGAGTCATTTTATCAATAAGTACATAGATCTGCTCACGCAGGATTCAGAGGATCTGGACGCCTCAGCCTCTACATCAGCAGAGCATAGGTACCTAAGCATGCTCGTAGTGACGCAGCGTTCTTAATAAGTCAACTTGTATTGTATTCTCAATATCCAGTCAGTACATTTATGTCAGTAAATGCATGCATCAACACTTCCTTGACTTTGCTGAGCAGTTGTCTGTTCTTTGTCCTAAAAGTTCTTGCATATAATGGTGGTCTTCACATAACATAAGTAAATTCCCATCCTTAAACTCTTTATCTTGCATATTCATTTCGAGCATTTTCTGTTGGGGTAAATGAGTAGAGAGGATCCTAGGCCATTTTTAGCAATTTCCTTGTGATTAAAAAAAGTTGAACCCATTTATTCAACATTGATTATTTTAACAAATTCAGAGGTACCTTAACATAAAATTAAGGTTATAGTGTACTCATAACCATCCGTCTCTGCTTGGTACAGCCCCAGTTCATGTGACGGTGCTCTGGTGTGTGTGGGACCTTGTCGTTGGCGTGCCAGAGGAGGAGAGAGGAGGCAGATAGAGATGCGTATCCTGTGTCACGAAGCGCAGGAGATCCTACCTGATGGCACCGCCATGGTGCTCGCTGCCTTTGTCCAACGCTCTACGGTCATGTCCGAGAACCGCAAAAGACCCCCTCACAATCCAGGTAAGGTTATGGTTTACAGTGTGCAAGTCAAGTAAGTGGATAGGTTTGAGTAGCCAGTGTGCTTATTTCTGAAGGATACATGTGTGTTACAGAGAGCTATGATCCCCTCTTCATGCACCCTGACCTGTCCTTTGGTACCCATACCGGCAGCTGTGGCCACATCATGCACTCTCACTGCTGGCAGAGGTGAGGAGTTGGGCAAAATGTTACTTCTAGACAGCCCTCTACTTAATCCCAAATAAAAAGTTTTGCTGCTTTCAAATGTTTGTGGATATAGGCAATAGATCAGCAGCTAACAGTAAATAGTTTGTCTAGAAAATATGACCTTTATATGAACAATTAAAAATAAATTAGCTAGTATTAATCAATCAGTCTGGATGTTTTGTGACTGAAAAGTCAAAAATCTAATCTGTGATGTACAGGAAAGTCTTCATGGATGTGTGGTGATCGATAAGATGTAGATCCAAATTGGATGTGTTTGGCTTAAATATGCGATCTGCAGATATATATATATATAATATATATATATATATATA
Source organism: Ictalurus punctatus (assembly GCF_001660625.3). Lineage (NCBI taxonomy): Eukaryota > Metazoa > Chordata > Actinopteri > Siluriformes > Ictaluridae > Ictalurus > Ictalurus punctatus. Next base: position 5,211,449 of record NW_026521087.1, read on the forward strand.
TATATATATATATATATATATATATATATATATATAATATATATTTGTCCCAATACAGTGAGCTGATCATCGACACAAAGCATGAAACAAAGCTTGCTATGTGCACTTGACTATTTTTCACTGTCTTAGATCAAGCCAGTGTTACTTTCAAAGTCTGTAAACTTATTGTGCCTCATGGGGAAGCAAAGAACGTTAACCTGATCTGACCTTAGGAGTAAGTGCAGTTCAATTCAATTTTATTTGTATAGCGCTTTTTACAATAGACGTTGTCTCAAAGCAGCTTTACAGAAATATCAACACGGTATACAGATATTAAAGGTGTGAATTTATCCCAACTGAGCGAGCCACTGAGTGGCGACGGTGGCAAGGAAAAACTCCCTAAGATGTTTTAAGAGGAAGAAACCTTGAGAGGAACCCGACTCAGAAGGGAACCCGTCCTCATCTGGGTAACAACAGATAGTGTGAAAAAGTTCATTATGGATTCATATGAAGTCTGTATGGCGTTAGGAGCAGCCGTAGAGTATCAAAAGCTAAAGAAATCAGGTGATTGAACTTGTTATATATACATCAGAATATATCCACTGGACATTATTAAAGTATAATGAGGTGGGGGTCAGAGTGCAGGCTGCTGTGTTAATGCACCCCAGAGCTGAGAGGTGTGTATCATTGAGCTTATGTGTGTTTGTGTCTGGTTTATTTGCAGGTCTTTGAATATCAATGATGCAAACAGGGAGGAGAAATATAACAGGTATTTACATACCAGTCAGTGTGTGTGTGTGTGTGTGTGTGTGTGTGTGTGTGTGTGTGTGTGTGTGTGTGTGTGTCTCTGCACCACTTAACTCCCATTTTTACTGCATTTGTAAAACTGGAGACACTGCAGGGGGAAACCACTCAAACCCTCTAGTGTGTGAATCTCCCAGAGCTTACACATTCAAACTGAAACTACACAAGCACTACAAACGTGTGTGTGTGTGTGTGCGTGTGTGTGTGTGTGTGTGTGTGTGTGTGATTGTATTTGTGTAACAAATACAGTAACAGTAAACCGTTTTTGTGTTGATCTTGATGTATGTTTTGGATCATTGTCCTGCTGGAAGATCCAACGATGGCCAATTTGAAGCTTTCTGTCAGAGGCAGTCAGGTTTTCATTTAATATCTGTTGATATTTGATAGTCCATTACGCCATGTATCCTTTCTCTGTCACTTTGGGGTGGTAGTTACATCCATCGACTTGGATAAGCAAGTTACAAGCCATCGATAAGGGAAACCTGAGATCAAGATACATCTCAGGTTTTATTTATCTATTTTCATTTATTTATTTTAAGAACTCACTTTTTACATTCCTTCTAATAAGTCGCCTAAATGCATTCTTAAGTTCATTCTGCCTAAGGCACTCCACAAAAGCTTAGTGGAGTAGTACTCCAGCTACCCAGGAGTAGTTGATTAAAAATAGTCGAGAGTATTTGTTTATAAAACTAGTTGTTGAAGCCCTAAAAAGAGCAGTTTTCCTGTGGACCTCAGGGGAAGCAGTAAGGAGCTCTGTTCATTTGAGAACTTTAAGAAAAGTAACCTGGGTGAAGCTCTTGATGAATCTGGGAGATGTTGAGTGTGTGCAAAAAATTTAAATATAATATTTAAAAAGTTTAAGATTTCACAGCATATTTGTGTGTGTGTTATTTCAGTATTAATGTTCTTGTTATTATTTAAAAACTTTTTTTTTTTTAAATAAAAACAAAAACACATGTGCCAGGTGTCACGTATCAGGAAGCTCTGGACTCCACTTCTCATCAGCCACTGCACTGCACTACATGTCACATGACCACCTGCACCTGATTCACGTTTTGGTTAATGAGCACTCGTGTGTATATATAGCCATTGTCTGCACTGATTCACGGTCTTTCGTTGTCTTAGACTTTCGTGTTCCCGTGTTTTGTTTCATGCCACAGTATTTTGCCTAGTTGTCTTAGTTTTGTTCTTTGATTGTTTAAATAAATGTTATATACTGCAATTGCTTCTGGCTCAACCTTGAATCGTGACAGAACGAAAGACCAACAATCAGAAGCAGCAGATCGCCAAGATGGATATCTGGGGCGTCAGGATGCCACCAATGTTAGTGGAGTACTTTACCACATTGCGCCAACAGTCGGAAGATTACCAAGCTGCGCTACGAAAGCAGCAGGATGCCAGGAATTACCTGGGCTTCAACTTACCGCCTATGTTCATGCAGGACTACGCCATGCTACGCCAACAGGAGGAGGAGTCCAGGTACAAGGGGGAGTTTGTGTTCAGTACAGAGACCCAGCCCGGGACCGACAGGGTGACCTCAGAGCTCGAACCTGAGCTCCACGAGGTGGGCTCACCTGCCGAGTTCCAGCAAAGGGTCAGCGGGGAGGCACTAGCACCAGGCTTTGATGTCCGAGTACCAGTCAAGTCTCAAGTCCCTAAGGTCCCAGCCAAGCCTCGCGTCCCTGAGGTCCAAATCAAGCCTCGCACCGCCAAGCTCCGCTCGCGCCACAGTCCGCCGACACGCACCGCCAAGCTCCGCTCACGCCACAGTCCGCCGACACGGCCAGCCAAGCTCCGCCTATGCCCAAGGTTCACATAGTGACCTCAGAGCCTCAGCCTCCCCGTTCAGCTGAGGTCGTCGCTCAACCCGCCTGCTCCATGGCAACTAGTGTTCCCCCCTTCTGCTTCGAGGAGACCCACGCTCCTCTCCCTGGCCGCACGGGGGACTTCTCTCGGCCTTCCAGTTCAGCTGGGGACGTCGCGCCGCTTTCATGCTCTGCCAAGGAAATATCTCAGCCTCCCTGTGCCATTGTAGAAGCCGCCCGGCCTCCTGATTTTGCGGGGGACATTTTCTCCAGGGAGCCAGGACCACCAGATGGAGGACGTATAATTTTGGGCGCCCTTGGGGGAGGGTTCTGTCACGTATCAGGAAGCTCTGGACTCCACTTCCCATCAGCCACTGCACTGCACTACATGTCACATGACCACCTGCACCTGATTCACGTTTTGGTTAATGAGCACTCGTGTATATATAGCCATTGTCTGCACTGATTCACTGTCTTTTGTTGTATTAGACTGCCATGTTACATGTTTTGTTTCATGCCACAGTATTTTGCCTAGTTGTCGTAGTGTCTATGTTTTGTTGTTTGTTCATATAATAAATGTTATATATCTGTGATTGCTTCCGAACCCATCCTTGATTCGTGACACCAGGGTGTACAAACATTTTTTTTTTTTTCTTCCTGGTCGCGTATTTAAAATTCTTACTTGAACCGGTACATCTATACGATATATTTTCGTCATGTGTGTGCTTGTGTGTGTATTTGCACATGTATGTGCACGTGTGTGTTTTCCTACTATAGGTGTTTAAGAACTCTTTGATCCACCAGAGGACGGGTGATAAGAACCCATGTCGGTACTTCTCTAAGCAGGAGCTGAAGGAGCTTTTCACACTGGAGGACACGTACTCGTCCTCCATTCGGCTGCAGCTGCAGTCGCTCCACTCGTCTGCGTGCCGCTCCGACCCTGAGCTGCAGTGCCACATCTCCTCTCTGAAGGGCATGAATGTGTTTGGCGTGTCCCGTCATGACTTGCTGTTCTCTAATGAGGATACTCTGCAGGACGAGGACAAATATGGTCACAATTTGGCCCATATCTGTTCAGCGGTGCTATATCTAGGCCATATGTGACGGATAATACCCACATGTGGCCCAAACATACTTGCTATTTGGGATTTCTGGTTGGGGTGTGAAAATTTTAGATGCTGGATTGACAGTTATATTATTAAATAACAATATGAACAGCAAGATTATTAATTGGAGTAGCAGAAGTAATGAAAATAGCAAATGTTAATATTCATAAATACAGGTAATGGGATTTAGTGTTAATAGTGCAAGAGTAAGTGTAAATATGAATCTGAAACAGATGTGGCTGTTCATCTCAGTGCTTGAATTGAAGAAAAAGTCAAAAAAATGTAGCCATGTTGTATAACATACATAAAGGGCAAGCAGGCGGAGCTTGTGTCCCCAAACATGATCAGTGCTTGCTTTGATGTACAAAACTCCTCATATGGCATAGAGCACGCACCATACAGCATTCCTCAAATCTAGGCCTAATTCTAAACCACTTTAGCTGGAAGACCCACCCACACACTGTGTGTGTGTCAGTGACTGTGTCTGTATGGTTGGATGATGAGCAGGTGTGTGTGTGTGTGTGTCAGTGACTCAGGTGTCTGTACAGTAAGCTGATGAGCAGTTGTATCTCACTGTCTCCAGTGTTAATGTCAATGTCAATGAAAAAAGTCCAGTGCTTCCTGTTTCCTCCCTTCAGACAAACACTGTTTCCCAGAATGCACCAGTGAATCAAACGATTCCTCTTGATGTTTGACATCATTTGGACTCTGCACTTCAGTGGCTGCACACTGATGCACAACTTCACTAGAGGCCAGTTGAACGTCAGTGAAGCTTTTTACCATCACCTTCCTCTTCCTCCTCAGACTCAACCATGTGTTCACTAGGCTCTGGCTCGTCCTCTGGCTCCGCCCACTCCTCTCATTTTTCCTCTTTCGTCTCTGGTTCCTCTTCCTCCTCCATATCCTGCAGCTGTGACTGTACTCGTGAGCGTGTGCCAGTGTACACCTCAGAGCTCTGGACTCGAAACTTTACATTCTGAAACCCTGTAAGACTTACCCTGTGTGTGTGTGTGTGTCTGTCTGTCTGTCTGTCTGTGTAGTCACTTCTTCCATAAGGCATGTGTTGAGCCATGGCTGATGGATCACAGGACCTGCCCGATGTACGTGTGTCATCCTCAAATCCCTCAGAGTAGAGGTGAGGTGTGTGCGTAAATGGATTCATGAGAGTTTCTCATCTCTCTAGAGACGGATGTTGAGGAGCAGCACATGTAGACGGTCACTTCTGATTTGCATTCGTTTCCCAGCAGCACTGAGTACTTTCACACACACTGTGACTCAGTCTCCAGCATACACCCCAACTCCGAGTCTCTCACACAGCGATGCTACCTTTTCTGGATATGAATCTCTGCATGCAACAGAGCAGCTGGGTCCTGCTGACCACACACAGTGTGTGTGTGTGTGTGTGTGCACTTCTCACCTTCGTGTGTTTCAGCCTGCCTTGCTGAATTCCAGAAGCTGCTGCTAATAAGCTAGTTTGTTCACTGTGTGTGTGGGGGGGTATTATTTTGGAAGCACACACCTGTATTTGGACTAAACATACTAGCATGACCACAAAAAGATTCAAGATTGTGGCTCAATTGACGAGAGGCCATAAGGTCTGTGAGAACGCTGATATTCTTGTCCTGGGTTCGATGGAAACATGGTGTCAGGGCGTGCGCTGGTCTGTCAATACAGTTCCCTCTGAAGCCCAGGATTTGTTTTTACTATACACTGAAGACATTTGGGTTTGAGATATGTCGGTCATTTTTAGGACATTCCAAACATGTTCCAATATTTTCGATCATTTGAAAAATGGGTAGGTTTAAACACAAGGTGCCATATTTTAAGTTGTTTGACCAGAATTTAATTTCCTAATATTTACATCTAAATTTGTTAATCAACTATTCATCATTTGATCTCAAGCCCAAATGTTTCCCGTATATAGCAAACCAAAAATAATTGCCCTTGCTGTTCTAATACTTTTCTCCATCTAATGGGAATAGCTCAGCAGCGGCGTTCTTCACAGTGGCTGACAGTTTTTGGTCTTGGTCTTGTCACTGAGTTGACCTGTGGAGATCCAGGGCAGGTTTCATGGTGATTTTCTCTGGCAGGTGGGGCATCTTCAAGTTACTTGGTTACAGTCATATTTCTATAGCACTTTTCTAGACACTCAAAGTGCTTTACACTGGGAGGAGACCACTAGTGTGTATCCTCCACCTGGATGATGGGACAGCAGTCATAGTGCTCCAGAACTCCCACCACAAACAAGCTATTACTGGAGAGGAGAGAGTGATGTAGCCAATTCAGAGATGGGGATTATTAGGGGGTGATCGAGAAGGCCAATGAGGGAATTTGGGCAGGACACTGGGGTTATACCCCTACTCTTTTTTTTATTTTATTTTATTTTTATTTATGTTTTATATTTTTAATGACCACAGAGAGTCAGGACCTCAGTTTAATGTTTCATCCAAAAGACAGTGCTGTTTATACAGTAGTGTCCCCGTCACTATACTGGGGCATTAGACCCCACACAGACCACAGGGTGAGCCCCCCCTGCTGGTCTCACTATTACCACTTCCATCAGCAAGCTTAGTTTTCCCCAGGAGGTCTCCCAGTACTGGCCAGGCTCAACCCCGCTTATCTTCAGTGGGACGCCAGGCAAGAGCTGTAGGGAGAGATGGCTCTGGTTATGTATTTCTGCATTCAGTGATGGACTGGGAACCTGTTTTCTCGTAGCTGCCCTAACTGTTTAGGAGGGTGTGCTCCTCAGTGCAGAGGTACACTTCCATATGGAGGCTCTATTCAATGGCTGTACCCTGTGCTGTGATTGGCTTGCAGGTTTGGAGGCAGTGTGTTTGAAGTGCCACTGCACTACGATAAGCCCGCCTTTGAGAGTGAAACTCGCAGCTAGGAGACCAGCAAAACACACTGTGACTGTAAACACACACACACACACATGCGTACATGTTCACATACACTATACATACATTTACAGTCACAGGTTTGGATTTAAAAATGCATTTTATTTCATTTCTGTGTGTGAAATAATGAATGACCTCATGCTGTGGTTAATGGGAGGAAAATCTCTCTTCTCTTTTATCTCTGGGGTGTGTGTACTGGAGAAACACACAGTTCACCAGCTCCCTCTGCTGGACATGTGTTGCATTACCTCTCTCTTTCTCGCACACACAGTCAGTATATACTGAATTTGCCATGTGACAGGTGTTCCTGGTTCAGTATGGGTGGAGCTTATGTGAATTTTTTTTTCAACTTAATCATGTGACATCCGTCAGCTTTTCTTTCCACTTGTTCAGCTTGATCATCTATTTAATGCTGTATAGCGACTGCTGGGTAGGTAATGTTAATGTTCGCTATGTTAACTAGTGCTGTGGGTAGGTGACGGGCTAGCACAGGAGATATTACTAAACTATTATACTGTTTAATTATAGGCAGGCTTTTATGCCCACAAATACTAAAGAAATAAAAACAGAAGCTAGTGGTAATGTTATACAGTTCAGATTATACTTAAGCTCCGCCCTCACTGACTCAGACACGCCTGTCAATTGGCACAAAAAGCTTGCTATTTAAAAATAAATAAATAAATAAAAATTCTTAAAATTATTCTAATTTTACTAACTATTTTACAAAATATCAAAATGTGTCCTTTTATGTGTGTGTGTGCTTCACAATGTGGCCTTATTGGTATCTTCTGTACTCTATGAACTACTGATCTGAACTGTTAAATAAGAGGTGTAGTTTTAATCAAATTATAGTGATATGAAAATGTAAACTGTAAATAAAGTCTCTTTTTATCATGAATGTGTGTGTCCACTTGGTCCCTTGGCATGAGCGGGGATATTTATCTAGAGTATCAATTACTATACGAAGTCTTTAGTAACAGCATTTCTCTGAAGATGATTTAATGGAGCTTGTGTTTAGAGTGTAACTTGTACTTTAGTTTTCTTCATTTTCCCAAAATTTAACACCAGATACTTCACAGTACACGAATACCACATGGAGATACAAACTTTATAGTTGACGTGAGGGTAACACTGTTTACACAAGGGTAACAGGCTTGACACTGAGGTAACACTGGTTACACAAGGGTAACAGGCTTGACACTGAGGTAACACTGGTTACACAAGGGTAACAGGCTTGACACTGAGGTAACACTGTTTACACAAGGGTAACAGGCTTGACACTGAGGTAACACTGTTTACACAAGGGTAACAGGCTTGACACTGAGGTAACACTGGTTACACAAGGGTAACAGGCTTGACACTGAGGTAACACTGTTTACACAAGGGTAACAGGCTTGACACTGAGGTAACACTGTTTACACAAGGGTAACAGGCTTGACACTGAGGTAACACTGGTTACACAAGGGTAACAGGCTTGACACTGAGGTAACAGGGTTTACGACCTTTAAGTGTAGAGATCTGATTAATTTTATGTACATATGCGTGTTCATGGATAAAAAAACGTACTGTCGTGTCTGCTCAACTTTTTTTTTGATGAGGGATATGCAAATTGAATTTAAATTCACTAGTCTTACTTAAATTTCCTATATTAACTTGTAGATTTTAATTATAAATATATTTTCTAATTATTATAGTCTCTATTGTATCACTGGAACAATGGCCCATATACACATGTGACAGCAGCACTTTACATGAAATCATGCAGCTACAGGTCAATAGCTTTATTAATGTTCACATCAAACATGTATTATTGTGTATGGGGAGGACCGGGTGGGTGTGAGACCCAGTTTCTGTCCCAATTTCTGTCCCAGTCTGGCCCGGCTCCTTCAGGAAATACTTTATCTGATGTGTATATCAGCTGCTTATTTCTTCTTGGCCTTTACACACAGTAAAGGTTTACTGTGCTGCAGTTCTACATGTCTTTATACTTTTGACCATTAGGGGATCTCCAATGTAAACCCTTGAGAAATTAAACATTTTCAACACATCTGTAATAAAGCTGCAACTTTTGGGGTTTTGAGGGGTTTTTTTTTTGGAGAGTTTTTTCAGGTTTGGAGGGTTTGAGGGGTTTTTGGACTGTTTTGGCGGGTTTTAAGTTTTTTAGCATTTCGGAGGGTTTCAGAGGTTTTCTGAGTTTTTTTTAGGGTTTTGTAGGGTATTGGAGTGTGATGATCATGGTGACAATGTTGACGATGTTGATGACGACGATGATGTTGACGATGATGATCATGATGACGATGATGGTGACTATGATGATGATGACAATAGATGATGACTATGACCATGATGATGACAATGATGATGACGTGATTATTATGATGATGACGATGAAGAAAATGATGACGGCGACGATGATGATGATAACGATGGTGATGATGATGACAATGACGATGATATGACGGCGATGATGGTGACGATGATGATGATGATGGTGATTATGATTACGATGATCAGAACGATTATGATTATGATTATGATGATGGTGACGACGATGATGACTGTGACTATGATGATGACGGCAATGAGGGTGACAATGATGGCAATGATGACAATGACGATGATTATGAGGACGATGATGGTGATGGTGATAATGGTGGTGATGATGGTGATGATCTGAAGTCTTTATTTTCTCCTACAGCGTGTATGAAGCAGTGCTGCACGGAGCAGATGACGGAATGTCTGGACTGGATTATGGCTGAATGTAAGAATTTGTATTCAAAATTTCTGCAGAGTATGGCGATCTCCTTCATACAGAAGTCAGATGGTTGAGTAGGAGTAAGGTACTTCACCGTTTTATTTCCTTGGTGAGTGAAATTACGGCTTTAATGGAACTGGGGGGGGGACGACACTAACCTGTTGTCTGATGGCTGCTTGATCTTGCATTCTTGGCTGATGTGACAGAGAAACTGAATCAGCTCAATCTTCAGTTACAAGGTAAAGACAAAACCATATGTGATATGATCAGTGCTGTGAAGGTATTTAAAGCAAAACTGTCATTTTACCTTCAGCAATTGAAAAACAAAAGATTGCAACACTTCCCGTCATTGGTAAAGATAGAAAGAAAGCCATGCAAATGCAAGCAAAGTTTTGGATGTACTCGAGTATTGTGACCTCCTGTCCAGGCTTGGGCAGGAATCTGAGGAAAGGTTCAGTGATTTTGAAAATCTTGAGATATGTGTGGCATTTGTTGCCAAGTCTTTCATGGAGATAGACATGGATCACATTTCAAAGCAGATGGCTGAACAAAAGTTTAACTATGTGCTCTTCTCATCAGCAGACCATAGGCAACAGCTAAAGGGTGTTTCTGTCGTGGTTTCTGTAATGTAGTGGTTATCACGTTTGCTTCACACGCAAAAGGTCCCTGGTTCGAGACTGGGCAGAAACAAGCTAGCAATTTTGAACTTTGCTTTAATAACTGACCGGTTGTCATCACCGTAGGATCAGGTCCTCTAGGAACAGCCGGAAAGCGAGACCTTGGACAGAGCAGATTTCCTTCTTTTGTGCCTTTGTAGCAAAGCAGTTAACATTTGCTTACAAAATGAAAGGGAGTCTCTGGTTTTCTACAGAAAGTGGAAGCCTGGCTCTTTCGTTGCTCAATAAGACTCTGAACGTGACTGGAAAATTTTCCATAAAGTCCTGGTCGCCAAGTTCACCTATCAGCGAGAGGTCTACACCCGAAAAAGGCTGGGAGCGGTTTCCCTTCCATTGAGCTTTTGGTGCAAGGCAGATAACAGCTGCTTGCAAAATCACAGGCAGTCTCTGCTTTTCCACTGAATGTGGGAGCCTGGCTCTTTCCTTCATCAAGAAGACAAGAGTAATGATGCGCTTGATTCGAGGGGTAGGGGTAGACATGGCCAGGGAAGAAGAGAAACAATACAGAGCAGCAAGTAGTTACACAGACTCCTGAATGTTCTCCATAACCATACATTTCATGTAAACACCAACCAGAAAAACTGAAAATATATGTACACACTGTATTTCACAATAATTAACAATGGTCAAGTCCATCAATAACGCAAATGTCCAAGTCTGTTAAGTTCAGTACCCCAACTAAACTTTCTAAATCTTACGGTTCGGTCCCCATTTGGGTGCCACTCTGTAGCGTGGTACCTTATGGGGTTTGGACGCCAGACAGTTCAAATTAACAGTCACTTATAACTTATAATTTGGACATCACTCAGAATAAGGCTACTCAATTCTTACAAAATAAGTTTATTATTATTTATGCAATAAACATAAGAAAATACAGATCGTTTCAGTCATAGAAACCGAAATAATGAAAACCAAAAAGTTCCCCTACGTGGGATTAATAAACGCACCCATAAGGAAACAAGGCTCTATTCATAAAAGAAAATTTTCACACACAAAAGGCAGAAAAAAAACATTTAACCCCAAAATAATTCTTAACCAAAACAAAAAAGTTGTTCACTTTAAAGCTGCACTTCAATGGCGGTGATTTAGGCGTACGGGAGTTCGTGAACCCGAAAGCATGGGAAAGAGCAGTCAGATTCCGCTTAACACTCGGAGTTCTTTACAGACAGTAACATCCAACGATTTAAACATACTGGTTCTCCACAAAAGTATTAAAGAAAGGATCTCAAACCCGTGATGTGCCTCCGAACCCTCAAAACTCTGCTCGCTAGTTTATTCAACTTGGCAGAATATTCCCGAAGTGTTCGCCAGCCTCCTGAATCAATATCCACAAGGTTATAATCCACAGTAAGAGCATTAGCATGGTCCTTGGCAAACACACACCATCAGTTCCGCCATTCCCACCTGGCTCTCATTTCCGCGTCCCGCTTTCTCTCACCTAGTCACCTGTTCTTTTTATTGCTTCCTAAGACCCCACCCTTCTCTTCATCTCTTTTTTTACTTCCGTTAATTAAAACACCACGGAATGGAACGGACTCCGCTTCTGTGTCAATAAATGGTAAAATGGTAAATGGTGCAGTTATATAGCACTTTACAGGGTGACTGCTAACTCCCTGGCAAAGAATCTCAATTGGACAGGAGTCGATGGAAAGACTTCACTGGCCACTCTCCAACTCGGAGAGGTCGTGATTGGTAAGTATATCTGTTTACATACAGAATTAGCTGTCTCTCTCAGATGATATGTAAGGGGTAATCCACAGCTAGATGTGCATTGAACGATTTTAGTGCATGATGTGGAGGAGAAGAACCACTCGTTCAAATCGTCACCTAGCCATGGATTACCCCGCTTATACCATGGTCTTTCCACAATTAATAACGTTAAAGCTGTCATTGATATTAAAAGTTTAAAATGACAGTTAATTTCTATTAGTTAGGTCGTTAGATCTGGAATTTTGCCCGGTATAAATCAGACACAGAGATAAAGTAGTGTGATGAGATTACATTTATTTGAATGAATTGACAGATATCTATCAGAGACAGAGAGATTAAGCATGTATGAATTTCCTGCATCATGTGCCTCTCAGCAGTCAGTCAGTGCGTTTACATGGACCACAATAATCCACTGTTAACCCGATTAAGACGATACTTTGATTAAGAAACTACCACGTAAACAGCAATTTTTAATTACCTTAATCTGATTAAAGTCAAGTTACTCGAAGTAAGCACTAATCGAATTAAGACATGTAGTACTCCTGTTTCAGTCGCATTATCAATGTGTATTACAGACATGTAAACACCTGAATCACATTATTAACGTTGTGTGAGTTTTCACCGCATTTTGCGACAGGACACGTACACACACGGCAGTGCTCAACATTTTACGGCGAACAAGAGAGCACGGCTGCGTCCCAATCCGCATACTGCGTCCCAATCCGCATACTTGCCTACTATAGGCCTGTAGTGGGGAAAATACATCTATCTCGGCTACTATATAGACGCTAAGTGCACGGTTTGGGATGCAGTTCACGGCTTCAAGCAGTTGTCTATTTGCACGTACAGCATGACAAAAAAAAAACTGCGCTTAAAGCGTTCATAAAAAAATTAAATAAAAATACCCAAAACTGTATACTATACCATAACGAAGACGAACTGTATGTTGATACGTGAAATTCTGGAGGGACGTCGGACGGCGTGGCGCGACACATGTAAACACCTTATTCACGTTATTATCTTACTCAGAGTAAGGTCAATAATTAGATTACTGCTGTCCATGTAAACATAGTCAGTGTTGCGCAGCAGTAGTGTAGTAAAACTGAGAGTTGAATTACTTCACAAACAGTGATGGTACCACCTCATTGCTGAGAAATATAATGCAACTTTTTACCAGCAAAGTTATTTTTTTTGTTGCAGACAAAGTTGCAGACAGCGCCGGCAAGAAGTGTCTGTGTGTACGAATGTGTGTTCACGAATGTCTCTGTATGCTCAAGTGTATGTGCGTGTGTGTGTGTTTTGTGTGTGCATGTAGGCTGCGCGTTGATTTAGAAATGCTCACAGTGATCAAACTGACTGGAACTACCTGTGCAATAAACGGTTATAATGCACACCTTCCAGCCATTCAGAATCCAATATTCACACTGACCATGGTATAAACGTAATTAATGCTTAGGATTCATAATAAGCTTACGATATGCATTGCTTTCTTCCAATGTTCATAGAAACCTCTTCACGGCTAAAGCTGCAGAGATGGAGGTTGAGGGGACCATGAAGAGGTGGCTCCAGCTGGCATCAGATCGAGAGTGCGGGCGCAAGAGAAGAGTTTTGAAAACTTTTGCAAAAAGAAGGTATTTAGAGTGTTTTAACTGTGGACTCTTTGTTAATTTGTTAAAATGTACATATTGTAGTGTATTTTTGATTGTTTATAAAAGTCCTTGCTGTTTTTAAATGGTTGAATTTGTGTGTGTGTGTGTGTGTGTTGGTAGCTGGGTGGCTATACAGTTGCGGTCGGAAGTTTACATACCACTTGCAGTATCTACAAAATCTTAATACTCTTTACAAAATAAGATTGATCATAAAAATCCTAAGTTTCTAATTTAGTACCGCCATGAATAAGCTATTTCACATAATTCAATTCAATTCAATTCGATTTTATTTGTACAGCGCTTTTTACAATAGACATTGTCTCAAAGCAGCTTTACAGAAATATCAACACGGTGTACAGATATTAAAGGTGTGAATTTATCCCAACTGAGCAAGACACTGAGTGGCGACGGTGGCGAGGAAAAACTCCCTAAGATGTTTTAAGAGGAAGAAACCTTGAGAGGAACCCGACTCAGAAGGAACCCATCCTCATCTGGGTAACAACAGATATTGTGAAAGAGTTCATTATGGATTTATATGAAGTCTGTATGGCGTTAGGAGCAGCCGTAGTCCCAGCAGTCTGGAATTAAAGAAGATTTGAGCTCCATCCAGAGGCAGAAAGGATCTGGATCTCTAGTATCTCCATAAATTCGTGGGGGGCTCGGCGAAAGGAGAGAGGGAGAAAAAAGATAATTATGAATGCGAAGTAGTAGAACAGAATCTAGTCAGGGTAGGCTTGAGTAAACAAATACGTTTTAAGCCTAGACTTAAACACTGAGACTGTGTCTGAGTCCCGAACACTAATAGGAAGACTGTTCCATAACTGTGGAGCTCTATAAGAGAAAGCTCTTCCCCCTGCTGTAGCCTTCACTATTCGAGGTACCATCAGATAGCCTGCATCTTTTGATCTAAGTAGGCGTGGCGGATCATATAAAACCAAAAGGTCGCTTAGATATTGTGGCGCGAGACCGTTTAGTGCTTTATAGGTTAATAAGAGTATTTTATAATTAATGCGAGATTTTACTGGGAGCCAATGCAGTATTGATAATATCGGTGTGATATGGTCGTATCTTCTAGTTCTAGTTAGGGCTCTAGCAGCTGCATTCTGGACTAATTGGAGCTTATTTATATTCCTACTGGAACATCCAGACAGTATGACAGTATGGCATAACAGATGTTTACATATAGTCCACAAGATAATAGCTGAATTAATCAAAATTACCCCATTCAAAAGTTTACACACGTTTGATTCTTAATATTGTGTGTCGTTACCTGAATGATCCAGGACTCTTTTTATGTGTTATGATAGTTGTTCATGAGTCCCTTGTTTGTCCTGAGCAGTTAAACTGCCCACTGTTCTTCAGAAAAATCCTCCAGGTCCTTCACATACTTTGCTTTTCCTGCATATTTTAGCCCTTTCCAGTAGCGGTTATATGATGTTCCGATCCATCTTTTCACACTGAGGACAACCGAGGGACTCGTACACGACGATTCCAAAAGGTGCAAACATTCACTGATGCTCAAGAAGGTAACAGCATGCATTAAGAGCCTGGCTGTAAACGTTGTAAACAGGATGATCATGTAAATTTTTTTGTCTTCTGGGATACTTCTTCTATGCTGTATTAACCATCTTTCTGTAATAAACCCTTTTCACCTCAGAGGATGAGTCTGCAAGTGTTGTCTAATTTCACAACTAATCACAACTCAGTTTTTACATTTTTTTATTTTATTTTTAAGAAAATAATTAAAATTCAATAACCTTTTGACTGTATGAGGTACCCGTAAATGAGAAAAAACATAGTACTACTTTCATAAAATGTCATGTGCAGCTTGATGGTAATTATAGTAATGTATAGTAATTCTGAGTCTTGAACAGTAAACTCTCAAGTGTCATTGTCATGTCACAGCAAACCAGCGACTCCGTTTCCCAGAATGCACCTCAGACTACAAACATGGCAAACACAAACTACAACTCCAAACCAACACACAGACATTGTTAACAGAATACTAATCAGACAAACCTGTTACCAATGAACCTACTACATTAGAGAAGGAAATACTGGATGTGAAGTGCAGTAGTGCTAGTGTGTGTGAATAGACTGTCAGTTTAGATACTGACCCAGAACACTACTAACATGCAGTGCTTTCTTGGGGTGGTGATGAAGTTGGAGTTGAACCGGTAAGAAAGATATTAGAGAGAGGCTTCCTTACAGTCCTGAGGATGTTCAATTAGAACCTGCACCAAACTCACCTGATTCAAGTCATCAGCTAATTAAGCGGCCTGCACGAGCTGAGGTGGGTGCTTTAGAGCAGATAAAACACTAAATGTGTTAGATAAGAGTTCAGAGCCTGTGTTCTAGACACATGATTTAGAGTGGAGACTTAGGCTTAGACCTTAGGCTTTGGAGTTATTCTGATTATAGGTTTCAGTGAGGAAGTGACTGAAGTTAAGGAGAGGAACTGTAAATAAAGTTATAGTCTTTCTGAGTAAACAGAATAAGGCTATATTATTGTTACCGGGGGGAAAAAAAAAGAAACTCATAGTAGCGCTGATGAAATACATATACACGACAAAAACTGCTAGGAAAAAGAACTCAGAACATTTGCTTAACCTAATACGTTTTTTTTTTCCATCTGCACATAATTATTTTAGCAGTTGCTTTTGCAATAAAAAGACTTAAAGTCGAGGGTCCCTGTAAGTATCTATGGAGAGAGAGAGAGAGAGAGAAAGAGGAGTAGTGAACCATTGACATCATGTACAGCGTTAGCATGAAGGTGTGATTGACAGTTTTTAGAAATCACTTCCTAATCCTATGCT
The DNA here is from genome assembly GCF_001660625.3 of Ictalurus punctatus. Taxonomy (NCBI): domain Eukaryota; kingdom Metazoa; phylum Chordata; class Actinopteri; order Siluriformes; family Ictaluridae; genus Ictalurus; species Ictalurus punctatus. The sequence goes on from NW_026521087.1 coordinate 5,227,650, forward strand.
AAGATGAATACTACTAGGCTACTACTCTAGTAATAATAATAACAATAAGGAGAAGAAGAAGAAAGATAGATTAAAGGGTGAGGAGTAAAATCAGTATAAAGTGGGGCTGTTTTGTCTTCAGCAATAATATCTAGTGCTAATAAATAATTTGTCAACTACATTGTATATATCTAGTGCCTGGTAATCAACCTCCTCACCTGGTGAGAGGACAGTCCACTCATCCTGACATTTCACACAGTATGAATAATAATGATAACAAAAGGAAGTAAAGCTAAATGAATGTTTTAACTGAGAGTAATACTTTGTACCCATATTTCCAATTGTATAGTAGATTGCACACAGTTTTTGCTTGTTACGTTTAGACCCGAGGGGATTGCAAACTTCAAAAGCACCATCGTCATTGCACCATCGCAAATGCTGAGGATCATCAGCCATAGTCCGTTGTAATACAGTGTCTTTATGCTTTTGGTAAATATGACATCTAAAGGACTCATACTTTGAAAAGGTCCTCTGACAGTCATTAAGACCACAAGTTATTGAAAAATTTGCCTCGTGCATGAATGAGACCAATGTGCTGGATTAATTTGACAATCGTTCTCCCAGAGCATTTAGGACAACAGAATAGACGAGGCATTTTTGGCAGATATTACTGTAAGAGGTTGATTACTCTGGTAACTGGAGTAGGTAGAGGCTTGTCACCATCCACAGTAAGTTTCAAAACATATTGCTGAAGAAAAATCAGAGTGTTCTTCAAATGAGATGGATATGTTGAATTGAAGACAAAATAAGCACAAAATGAAGCAAGAGCCCTTTCATCCACACCGCTAGCCCAGCAGATCTCTATCCCATAGACTTTGATGACTGCAGTGACTCTTCTTGTAAACACAGTTTTGCAGTCAGTGACTTCTGGTACTTGCAGCGGTAACAGCAGACTTTCTATGCCAGCGACCCGCCTTCGAGCCTCAGCTTTATTAACTGTTTTTTAAAGGATTGGGTTTTTTTCACTGTAGAAGTTCACTACAACTGTAGAAGTTGTAGAATAAATTCCCCATGAACAACACTGACTGGAGCACATGCCAATTAAGTTGATGGACTATTAGCAAGTTATTGTCATGCATTCATATAAATCCAACAATTATGTTTTTCACTATTTAACTGTCTTTTTACTTTAAGGATCTAATAAACTGCATATATGACATGATTTTATTTACAAGTATCATGTTTGTGATTTTAGGTTATTCGTCAAATGGTACAGCTTCTGACCATTAAATCAAAACAGACTTGTGATTTGATGACATAATGCTTATTTATTTAGAAACAGAAGTACCTAAATACAAATATGCTAAATACTTGATATTTTTATATATAAATAACCAGGTGAAAAAGAAGACAACCTTCCAATTGTGAAACTGGTTATTAAAGCCCTTAATTAAGTGTATTGTCCATGCAGTGTGCACAGATGTCCTTCTCATCTAGGGATAAAATGTTCCGCTGGCCCTTTAAAAAGCAGGAATGTGAGTTCCCGTTCTGCCCAGGAGTATCGCGAGAGTTCACCTGCGAGCAGCGCGATTTACAACGCGATTCAGGTGTTTCTTATGAAGTGTGAGAACCGGGAAGTTCTTGTGCATGAAGCAAGACTTTAAGTTTAAAGTCACAGTGGAGCCACTGAGCAGTGAGACTAAGCGTACTCGTCAGGCTTACATCTGAAGACCAAACATCTGTGGTGAAGTTCATCGCGGAGTGGTTATGAAGAAGCTCGTGAATATGATCTGTCATACGGTTGTATAACTCCGGTAAGCAGACGAATGTGAAATAACGCCGACTCGGTAAAATGTAGCGAGACTCAAGGTGTTTTTCCAGTCGCTGAAATTCCATGTCCTTCACTACAGAGCATGGTTGATCATCAAGCGCCATAAACGCCAATACTTTCTGAGTAATTTCTAGAGTTTTTGTGCTGTCGGATTATCAGATATTTTTAAATTATGGATAGATGAAAAATAGCCTTTCGGTATCGGCCGATACATCGGTGCATCTCTAGTTAAAACCAAGAATATAATGGGTAATTGCATATTTCATTTTAATTGAACCCCCCCCCCCCCCCTTTTTTTTTTTTTTTTTTTTACTGAAGCAGCCTTATATGGTCTTGCATGTGTACAAATATTATATTTGTATGTGTATGTTGCATTTCCTACTGTCGATAAGGAAAGGGAAACGGAGACAGACTTATATTCTTGGTTGTACAAAACCACGCTGTAACTTCAATTCAGTTCCATTTTATTTGTATAGCGTTTTTTACAATAGACGTTGCCTCAAAGCAGCTTTACAGAAACATATAAACACGGGATACAGATTTTAAATGTGCGACAGTCAACACTGGAACCAGCACCAGACAGGTCATTACAAAAATATGGATGGATGGAATGTTAGAAAAAGAGCAGTAAAAAAGTCAATGTAATGCTCACTTCATTTGGAAGTCATTTAGGAGAAAATGATCTTGGTGCTGCAGTGCAAGATGATGAGATAACTTCATCTAATATCCAAAATGTTGCTGGTGGCACATATCATTATTTTGGTATTCTTAAAGCTTTGTCCAAAACCATGGAAAGAATCTGGTCTTATGTTCTAGAGAAGTATGAATTCGAACTTCAACTGAACATGGATGTCTTACCACTGTTTAAAAGTTCGTCTCTGTAGTTTTGGCCAATTATAGGGTTACTGCAGGGTTATACTAAGAAACCAGTTGTCATTGCTCTGTTCTGTGGTAAATCAAAGCCAACATCACAAACTGATGAATTTGAAAGATCTAGTCAGTGAACTGCAAGGGTTAAGCAAGGGATTTGCCATGAATGGGAAGCAATTTTTCCTAAATGTCACATCTATCCTGTGTGATGCTCCAGCTAGAGCTTTTATAAAGGGAATTAAATCACATACTGGTTATTCAGGTTGTGACAAGTGCATCCAGTCTGGTGTGTACATCAACCATAGAATGACCTTTCCTGAGATCAACAGCCCACGTAGGACTGATGAGTCTTTTATCAACATGTCTGATGAAGACCATCATACTGAAACATCTCTTTTAAAAGCTGCAGGAATTGGCATGGTATCATGCTTTCCACATGATTACATGCACCTTGTATGTCTTGGTGTTATGTGAAAACTGCTGGACTTATGGCTTGCTTCAGGGCCTTTATGTTGTCATTTGTCTGCTCGCCAAAGTGTTATAATCTCAGACACACTTGTTAGCTTGAGACGTTATATTCCTGAGGACTTTGCTAGGAAACCCAGGCAATTCTCAGAAAGACTGAGGTGGAAAGCGACAAAATTGCGACAGTTTCTGTTATACACAAGTCCAGTGGTTCTTCTTGATGTGCTGTCATAACCAATGTACAGCAATTTTAATTATCTGTTGCTATCTTTATACTCTCCAATCCACTCTTTGTATAATTCTTAATGACTTTGCTCACAGTTTGCTAGTGTCATTTGTAAAGCATTTTAGTGAGTTGTATGGTCCTGAATTTGTTATCTACAATGTACATGGGCTAACCCATCTTTCTGAGGATGTCAAAAAACATGGAAGCCTTGACTTCTTGTCTGGGTTTCTGTTTGAAAACTTCCTGGGATAAATAAAAATTTTTTTTTGAGAACTCCACACCATCTCCTATAACAGGTTATACGGAGACTTTCAGAAATGGACTGTTTCATGGTAATTGCTGAACATTTGGATACGAAAATTGTCTTGAAAAACAACATGAAAATGGCCCAATTCCACCGGATTTGAATAAAGTTGATCAGTTCCAGGAGGTTGTTCTAGGTAGCACTAGAGTTCATCTATCATGTATGGGAGAAAACTGTAGGAATTGGAGGCTGCTTTGGTGTAGTAATGAATATTCTTCAATGTCAGGAGAAAGTAAAGTGCTTAAAACACTTATCTAAATGAAAAGCTTACAGCACCTAGTAGTCCCATTCAGTCTCCCAACCAAGAACTAACCAGGCCCAACTTTGCTTTGCTTCTGAGATCAGGCTTTGTCAGAGTGGTATGGCTGTAAGCAACAGATGCCACCTAATGGGGCCTATTTAAATAGTATAAGCAAACATCTGACTGATTGACTGATTGATTTATTGATTGATTTTCCTTCATTTCTACACAATCAGTCTGACTGTGAATTGGTGGAGTCCATGCACTTCTTCAAATAAGACAGGGTGCTCACTCACACCTGATTGTCATCCCGTTGATTGAAAACACCTGACCCTAATTTCCCCTTCAGACTAACTGCTCATGCAGACGCCAACAGTGTCTGCACCATGCACGCTTCCTTTACAGAATGCGCTTAAGCAAGGTCTTTACAAGAAAAATAGGGTCCAAACCCACATGGGCTGTGCACAGCGGATAGGCAGCTCATCACCTTAACCTCTTGCTGACATAGCTCACGCGTATGAAATTACATCCCGGTGTGTGGAGCAAAAAAGAGGTTTCGGTGCAGGTTCTTTGCCCCTGTCGTCTGGACTGCGGAATGCGTTCTGCGTTGACGGACCTCCAGAGACGCAAGAGCCTTACAGCAGCTGTGGCCAAAAAGCATTGAAATACAGCTCACGGTCGTGAAACACGTAGCCACAGTGCTAGCTCTTCACATTTCTCCACCCTCTCTAGTGCCAGCTCAGGGACATGTACAAAGCTTCCCGGTTGTAGGCCTTGTAGGTGTGAGACAGACTGCAACAAAGCCAGACATTGCTGGAAAGAGGAGGCAAAGTGAGAAGCTTGCGACGAGGATGGGATTCGAACCCACGCGTGCAGAGCACAACGGATTAGCAGTCCATCGCCTTAACCTCTCGGCCACCTCGCCCGAGGCCCGCCCTGTTTAACGAAAACTATGCAAATGAGGGTTTCATGTTCGCCGACTAGATGACTGCTTCTCAAATAGATTTGATTCAAGTCTTGGGGTATGAGCTGTGCCGTCATATAAACTGAAGGGTGACGATGCGGCGAGACGGCCCAAAGGTCTCACAGAACGGGACAACTCCATAGTCGAGCCGTCGCAATGCAATCCAATCCTTGGGCGGCTAGGTACCGACTACCTATGGACTGCCCGTACCAGCGAGTTAAATTTCTTTGGAAAATGTAACTTTTACCCGTGACCCTGAGTAGGATTACGCGGTATAGAAGATGGATGGATGGAAATGTAACTTTTATCCTTACCTGGATATACACAACGACTGTGGAAAAGGGGGGCACGAATTGCGACGTTCGTGAGGCAGCATGCTACGTGGTGTATAGCATGAAAGCGTGGGAGAAAAACCTGCGCAAAGCCTTTGGAGACCAGACATCACCCACCGTAAGCTAACGACCCTGGCGGCGGTGGAATTTGAACCCACGCCCCCGAAGAGACTGGCGCCTAAATCCAGCGCCTTGGACCACTCGGCCACGCTACCCGCAGGCCGGCGTGGTGGTAAACCCGTTCGTGGTAAGAAGGTGACCGGGTCATTCCGCCGGACGACAAGAAATCTGGCATGGGCGCGACAAATGGGCTGTTGTGAGACTCAAGTGCCTTTCGCTTAACCAGCTCTGGCGGAGACATCTAACCATTTCCAGCTGAAGACAGAGCTAAGGCGTGGTCTTTTGGACGCGATTCGTCTAGGCTTAAGACCCCATGCTCCACGGTCACATCGGTAGTGTTTGCGGAAGAGCTCTTCTGCCATGACCTTACATCCCACTTACGGTGGTGCTTGAAAGTTTGTGAACCCTTTAGAGCTTTCTATACATCTTCATTACCGGGACCTAAAACATCGTAAGATTTTCACACAAGTATCAAAAGTAGATAAAGAGAACCTAATTACAGAAACCAGACAAAAACACTACAGATGGTCAGTTATTTATTGATGAAAATGATCCAGTATTGCATACCTGTGAGTGGCAAAAGTATGTGAACCTTTGCTTTCAGTATCTGGTGTGACCTCGGTGTGCAGCAACCACTGCAAACAAACGTTTCCGGTAACTGTTGAACAGTCCTGCACGTCAGCTTGGAGGAATTTTAGCCCATCCCTCATTACAGTACAGTTTCATCTCTAGGATGTGGGTGGGTTTCCTCACATGAGCTGCTTGCTTCAGGTCCTTCCGCAGCATTTCTACTGGATCAAGGTCAGGACCTTGACTTGGCCATTCCAAAACATTGACTTAAGTCGTTCTACCAAAGAATGGTTAAAGAAGAATAGTGTGCTTAGGGTTGTTGTCTTGCTGCGCGGCCCACTTTCTCTTGAGATCCAGTTTACGGACAGATGTGCTGACATTTTCTTTTAGAATTTGCTGGTATTATTCAGAATGCATTGTTCCATCAATGATGGCAAGCCGTCCTGGCCCAGATGCAGCGAAACAGGCCCAAACTGCAACGCTACCACCACCATTTTTCAGAAATGGGATACGGGTCTTATGCTGGAATGCGGTGTTTTCCTTCCCCCAAACATAACCCTTCTCATTTAAATCAAAAAGTTCTAGTTTGGTCTCACCTGTCCACAAAACGTTTTTTCGAGTAGCCTCGTGTCTTGTCCATGTGATCTTTAGCAAACTGCATGCAGGAAGCAATGTTCTTTATGGAAAGCAGTGGCTTTCTCCTTGCCATCCTGCCATGCACACCACTGTTGTTCAGTGTACTCATTATGGTGGACTCAGGAACATTGACATTTGCCTACGCGAGAGAGGCCTTTAGTGGCTTAGAAGTTACCCTGGGATCCGTTGTGACCTCGTGGACAATTACATGTCTTGCTCTTGGAGTGATCTTTGTTGGCTGACCACGCCTGGGGAGGGTAACCATGCTCGTGAATTTCCTTCATTTGTACACAATCTGTCTGACTGTGGATTGGTGGAGTCCAGGCACTTTAGAGATACTTTTTCATCAACTTTTGCATTTTAATGTAAACAATCATATTTCGTAATATTTTGGGTCAGAAACATTTCATAGTACCATAATATGTCCAAATATGTGAAAAGATTCAAATTGGAGTCGGTCGGGCAACTGATTATATGAGTTTGTTAGAAAAAACACTTTCCTTTGCTCCTAGCGCCTTCTCGTTCGCTCTATAGCGTTTTGAGCGGATAAAGAGCACAAGTGTGTAAGGAGACACAGGATGAATGCAAACTAGTTTTGTTATTGTACTTTTGATGAAAACTGACTTTCTAGACATAAAATGTCACTTTTTTCACCTTATCATACTTTTTCATCAACTTTTGCATTTTAATGTAAACAATCATATTTCGTAATATTTTGGGTCAGAAACATTTCATAGTACTATATTATGTCTAACTAACTTGAGACGTGAACTGATCAAATGTGACATGACAAAAGAAGAACGACTCGGATCTTGAGGTGAACTAACAGACTGCTAATGCTAAGCAATTAATCAATCATTTCTGTTTCTCATAATTCGGCCTCGGTTGCATTAGCCTATAGTTTATTTTTTATTCCAAATGTGATCAATGTTTGCGTAAGTACTAGAGGTGTTGGGGAGGTTAACATGTAACATTTTAACTTTATTCTGCTGAAATGAACGAAATATTGCAAAAAAGAGTCGTTCATTTTGCTGAACGAGATTCAAAGATCCGAGTCAGTAAAATGATCCGAACTGTCTTGTGTTAAGTATGCAAGTCTTTGAACGTAATTTATTTATATATATATATATAATAACCTCTCATTTTCTGATGCTCCTGCTTCCACTGTAATGCTCCCTGATTAGCTTTGCTTACAATATCAATATGTATATGAACCGCTGGCCATGAAATTTCTCAAGAGATTTGGTGAGAATCTATTACTCTGGTCCTGATCTTGCTTGTGTACACTGTTTATTACATTTTTGAATGACTTTTCTTTTCCTCATAGAATTACTTTAGGCACTGATAGAACTGTTCTGTAATGACGGAAGATCAGCGCAGAATTCACCAGACTTGTGTCGATGGACCTGAGCAAGTTCTTTTATGAGGGTCTTGACAAACACGCCTCAAAGCTGCTGTATTTGTACCGCTCGAGGCGCCATGCAGAGTGCCATACTGGAGAGCCTGGATAAAAATGTGAGTAGGTTTATTTCAAGTGTACTTGTTTTGTAAATACTGTGGTCATTTCCTTTCTTGCTATTTCTCTTGTCCTGCATAATTTTTATATAAAACATTTGTACTTTTGAGGCATCAAATCACAGGAAGAGGGTTGCAGTACTGCTGGGGCTGCCACTGTCCATGCGGGAGAATCCATCTCAGTTCTTACAGATCTGTGAGGTAAGTGTCTGTGAGGAAAGTAAGATGTTGGAAGATATTCGGATAATGGAAGTCCACGTATTGATATGGAGTATTGATATCCACGTATTGATGGAGTTTACCTTGTTTTATTTTCATGAGAGATGATGAATTTCAGGACGTTGTACTGTATTTTTTTTCCACCTTCTGATATTAATTCATCTTGTGTGATGACTAGTAAAGTTAAGATCGATTCACTCATGCTGTTCTTAAGTCGTTGAGCTTGTGAGGTTGTATGTGTGAAAGCACATTTTAAAGTTTGTCTTTGTTTTTAATACAGCACACAGATTCTGAAGAAGAGTTAATCAAGGGCGTGACTGTTGGAATCAGTACAGTTGTGGATGACGCGATGGACCCTATTCCGTGTGACTGCGGTGATGTAGCCCTTGTAATGGAAGAAGTTGTCGTTCTACGCAATCTTGGTGATGTACCAAATGCATTTGTCAACTTGATGGGATTGCTTTATGCACGTAACATAAACTACCCCACAAACTTCAAATACACCTTTGAGGTGATTCAGAGGCTGTTCATGAACATCGGAGCTGATGCCTGCAGTGCACGAGTACATTCACTTAAAAATAATCTGCTCAAGTAGAGATGGTGTTATGCATTTCTTGTAAGAGAGATTTCATGTGGTGTTGTGTTGTGTATGTTACAGTTTCTATACCTAAGCAGCATGACTTCAGTTTTGTTGTATATTTTCACCTTTAAACACTGGGCAATTGAAATGTAATGTTGTTAGGCAAAAACAGATTTCTGCTTGCTTTTTCTGTTTATTTTGAGAAATTCATGTAATTTCAAGTTCTGCTGACACCCGAGTCTGCTGACACGCACAGCCAAGCTCCGCCCATGCCCAAGGTTCACCTGGTAACCTCAGAGCCTCAGCTTCCCTGTTCAGCTGCGGTCGTCGCTCAGCCTCCCTGTTCAGCTGCGGTCGTCGCTCAGCCTCCCTACGCCGCCAAGAACACCGGGCAGTTTCCTGGCTCTGTTTGGGACATTCAGCCCAGGGGGCCGGGGCCGCCAATGAAGTGGGATGAGTCATGGCACTCGGGGTGTGGCGGGGGTTCTGTCACGATTCCCCCTTAAAGCAGCGTGCTCTAAGCGTGAATGTGCGAGCACCTGCTTTTCCGTTGTTGACTGTAATGACATCTGGACACGTGTGTTTTGTTTATGTTTCTGTCTCCTCCCTGTTCTGTCATTGGCTGGGATTTCACGTGGGTCTGAATTGCTCTCAGCTGCTAGCGGTTTAGACGCTGATCATGTCCGCATATATACTGCGCGCCTCCCAGCACACAACGCGGAAGATTAAATGTTTAGAGTTAGTTTAGCTCGTATCATAGTCATAGTCACGGTCCATGTTTAGAGTTAGTTCGCGCTGGATTATCCGCTCCCAGTCCCTCCTCATAGTTCGTTTCTTGTTTTGTTTATCGACCCTGTTTTCCGTGACCACGACCTAGATTCCTGCCTTGCCCCGTGTATGCCTGTTTGCCAATCGCCTGACCTCTTGCATGTTTATGGATTACGTTTTGGATTACGTTTAGGATTTGTCTGCCTGTCCCTCTTTCAAATAAACAACTGTTCATCCTGCACTTGCATCCGTCCTATCTCTGCTCCGTCACGATACGTGACGGTGACCTGCTCCAATATGACATTTTTTACATAATATACTTTGCAGGTTTCTGATGTAAAATGATACGAAATAGGATTGTTTACATTAAAATCCATTATATGATGATAATGTATGATAAAGGGGAAAATGTGAGAAGTCGTCTAGAAAGTCACTTTTCCTCAAAAGTGCTCTGACAAAGCGTGTTTTCATTCCTTCTGTGTGTGCAGACACACGGGGGCGCTACACTGGCGTAAATCACTATACAGTGAGTTTCACGCCGCTGGGAGCAAGGGAAAATAGTTTTTCTAACAAATTCAGTATCATATGTTTCACATGTTCATGATTTAATATGATTCTTTGACATGTTTCTGACTCAATATTAGATGTTTAACTTGTTTACATAAAGCCCACCCCATTTCTCCAAAAGATGTTTTTTTATCATTATTTTGTTTAATTAAGTTATTTTTATTTTTGCTCATGCAGTATAAAAGAACAAAGTAATGGTACTTCAAAAAAAAAGTAAATTGTTATTATATCAACAACAAAAAATCAAATGTAACAGATGTGCATTGTAAAGGTTTCAGCTCTACTCAGTGAAAATGGAGGGGACATAACAGGTCTTAATACAGATTATAACCCAGATCCAAGTCTAATCAACACTTACATCTAACCACAAAGTTACGTTGATGCTGACGTGAGGAACAGATGCAGGAGTAACAGAAGTGGGTGGGCTTGTCGTAGTGCATGGTCTTCTTATAGGAGATCCTCACGGGGGTTGGTCCTATAGGAGATAGCCTCCTCACGGGGGTCGGTCCTCTTATAGGAGATAGCCTCCTCACGGGGGTCGGTCCTCTTATAGGAGATAGCCTCCTCACGGGGGTCGGTCCTCTTATAGGAGATAGCCTCCTCACGGGGGTCGGTCCTCTTATAGGAGATAGCCTCCTCACGGGGGTCGGTCCTCTTATAGGAGATAGCCTCCTCACGGGGGTCGGTCCTCTTATAGGAGATAGCCTCCTCACGGGGGTCGGTCCTCTTATAGGAGATAGCCTCCTCACGGGGGTCGGTCCTCTTATAGGAGATAGCCTCCTCACGGGGGTCGGTCCTCTTATAGGAGATAGCCTCCTCACGGGGGTCGGTCCTCTTATAGGAGATAGCCTCCTCACGGGGGTCGGTCCTCTTATAGGAGATGTTCTTCTTAAAAGGGATGAGAATCTCAAAAAGGGGATGGGCTTCTAAAAGGGGGTGTGATTCTCAAAGGGGATGGGCTTATTACAGGAAAGGGTGTGATTCGTAGAGCAGATAGGCCTGGTAAAGGGGACGGGCTTCTCGAAGGACTTCTAAAAGGCACCTCATGCTCATCACCACCATTTTGCTCCTCCTCATGCTGGTCAGGCATGTGGACGTCATCCTCGTAGTCACTCTCCACGGTGTTGTAGTACAACTCGTCGGCAGCAAACGGCGGATCAAGAGATGTATCCTCCCTCCGTGTTCCTGTATCAAAAGAGATGAAGAGACAGTGAGACACATCTGCACGTCTCGTAAAAGGAACCAGAAAATCCTCCCTCTAAACTGTCCTTTTCACAAAACGTATTTACACAAGTTAATGGTAAATTACTGTCATCTTCCTATAACGGTGCATACATCCTCAGTATCTCCGTTATAGCTGCATGTAGAGGTGTTCGATACGGGTGTCACAGTGTCACGACTTCACCGTTAGTCACGGCATATAATCACACACTTACCTCACTGCTCACTTTCCCCCTTGCCAACAAACAGAATAAAACACATTTCTGTCTATTACTGTTTTTTTCTGATCTCTAACGGTTCTTATCCCTTTTATGTCCATCTGTGGCTCCCCAAAAACTCTTCCCACCCTCTTTCTCCTAAATCACACAACTCCTAACTTCATCACACATCGACGGCTATGAAGAACAAATCATCGCTGACCAGAATTAAACCAAACTACTTTATATTTTGCCTAAGCAGCACTGCACACTGGTCAGATTTATGATTATTTATTTATTTATTGCTCAGTCAGCTGCATTTCCTCACAGCAGCTCTCTCTCTCTCTCTCTCTCTCTCTCTCTCTCTCTCTCTCTCTCTCTCTCTCTCAGCTTATAACACCTTTAATAATACTTTTCGTTCTCAAAAATATCTTAGAAACAAGAACAATTAGGAGATTTTATTTGCTTTAGATAAATACACGTCAATATGTGCAAAGACATTTTTCTTTCCTATTAGTTGTGCAGCAGTTGCTGAACCACACAGATGAAGAACTAGATAATAAGCTAGGACACATTTCATATATATATATATATATATATATATATATATATATATATATATATATATATATATATATATATAGCTGAACCAGGTCTCCGAGTTCGATAGCTATCCCCTCCCCCGAGTAGATGACCTCGTGGAGCGACTGGGGAGGGCCTGGTTCATATCTACCTTGAACCTAACGAAAGGCTACTGGCAAGTCACGCTGGCACCAGACGCAAGGCTGAAGACGGCCTTCAGCATGGCCACCGGTCACTGGCAGTGCCGGGTTCTCCCCTTCGGGCTACACGGGGCGCCCGCAACGTTCCAAAGGCTGATGGACATTGTCCTGCGACCCCACCGTATGTTCGCAGCCGCCTACCTAGACGACGTAGTTATCCACTCCCCCACTTGGTCGGACTACCTGTTCCACCTGGGGGAGGTTCTGAAGGAACTCCGGAAGGCCGGGCTGACAGCCAACCCCAAGAAATGCCACCTAGGCCTGACCGAGGCAAAGTACCTGGGCTACCGTATTGGCCGGGGTATGCTGAAGCCACAGGCGAAGAAAATCGAGGCCAGCTGGAAAGGGTGAAATGGTCTGCGGAGGCAGAGCAGGCGTTCCAAGCCCTAAAGGAGGCCCTCATCAGTGCCCCAGTGCTACGCAACCCAGACTTAGGCCTCCCATTCACCGTACACACAGATGCCTCCGAGACCGGGCTGGGTGCTGTTCTCTCGCAGACCTTCGACGGAGAGGAACACCCGGTCCTTTATATCAGTCGAAAGTTGTCCCCAGCTGAGAGGAAGTATGCGGCCGTGGTAAGAGAAGCCCTGGCGATAAAGTGGGCCATCGAAGAGCTGCGATACTACCTGGCTGGTCGGCACTTCGTCCTGGTGACAGACCACGCCCCACTGCAGTGGATGGCCAAGGCCAATGACACGAACGCCAGGGTAACCCGATGGTTCCTCTCATTGCAGGATTTCTCTTTTCAGGTCCAGCACCGGGCAGGGACCCACCATGGGAATGCAGATGGCTTCTCGCGACGGAATGCACTGTGGGCCCGACACACGACGGCAGTGGGCTCGCAGCTGGGGGGGTACTGTGGCGACAGGCCGGCGGCCGGCACACAGGAAACAAAGATCGCTCCTCCCGCGGTGACGCGGAAGAGACAGTTCCACTTCAGCAGAAAACGGCGGGGCGGGGCCGCCGACACACTCACGGCTCATGAATGGTGCACCGCGTGGAAGAATTCCACCATCCAGCAAGCGAGGGGAGAGTATAAAAGGACGATATTCCACTCGAAAAGGGAGAGAAGTGTCTCCGAGCATGAGCGCGGATCTCTGGCGTGTTTTATGCAATTTTGCCGACGCGCGCATGTCTGCTAATCACTGTTGTGTGTTTTTTCCTGGTTTCAGGTGACTCCGACTCGAGTGATGGCTCCGCCCCCCCTTGACTGTAACCGACGACGGCTGAGACCCTCACCACCCGATCGCACTTCAACCCACACACACACAAACGCACACATACCCGCAGTCCCCTCACCGATAGCCTTAAATAAAGATCACATAACACTGAAACGCCCTCCTGTGTGTCTGTGCTCCGCCCACCGCTGGCTAAATTCCCTACATAATTTTATTTATTTTTTAATATCTTTTATTGTCCAGTCATTGATGTGTTGATGGCCAAATATAGACTATACGACTAAATATAGAATATATCTTTACTACCATAATCATCACTATTGGTTTAGGAATATAAAATTCAATTAAGTAATGTTAGTTACACTATCAGTGCACACCTGGGGACCCGGGGAAGAATAGGTCGCTAGCATCCTCTTGCTGATCGTAAAAGGCAGCAAATGAGGCGACTTATTTGCCGTAAGTTGCAACCCGTGTTTGGAGAGGACGAGAACCTGATATTTGAGGAACGTGCATGCTGTGGCTGACTCAGATCCAACACAATTCTTTGGCTTCGAATTCACATAGACGGGAGGTTGGAAGTACCCCCTCCAACAAATCGTCTAGTCAAGATGTACCAGAAAGGGCTCAGGCTTAGGGTCTTAATTGAGTAGAATGAATATTTTGTTCCCTTTGCTCAAGTAGATCACCCCTGTATCCTTGGTGCATATCCGGAGGATGACCACAGCTCTGTGCATCACCTTGCTGGGCTCGGAGGTGGGTGGGGAGCAGGAGTGGTGAGATTTAAAAATACAAACATGGCTAACAAAAAAACAAAACAAAACGACGGATGATAGAACAGACATTGGATGATGATTCAGGTACTGGATGTATTTACTTTCAAAAGAGTGAAAACTGGCAGAGATTTATACTGCTAGGGTCACAAACAACAGACATGCCTCTTACAAAATTGTCTCCATTTGCAATACAGAAAATCATTACAGGCATAGCAGGAGCAGTTAAAGATGTTAAAAAAGCTAGGATCCGGACAAATCCTAGTAGAATGCTCCAAGAAAAGCCATGTTGAAAACATCATGCGTGCAAATATGCTGGCAAATGTACCGATAAAGGCGTTTTATCACCCATCATTGAACAGCAGCAAAGGAGTTATATGCACTAGAGAGTGATATGACATGGATGAGACTGAAACAGCATCAGAATTCACTCAACAAGGCATGATGAATGTCAAGAGGATTGTTGTGGATAAAAATGACATGAAATAAACACGAGGGAGATTGAGTATGAGTAAAAATGTAATTTTATTGGTAATTTACAGGACGGGTGGGTGCGTAGTCTGGAGGAGAGTAAGAGGGGGAGGAAAACGGGGTGCGTCCTGGGGACATGGGGAAATCAGGGTGGGTGAAGTGAGCAGACCACTGAGAGTCGGGCGGACTGGTGGGTGAGAAGAGGGACGGATGGTCGGGGCCCGGATCGGAGAAGACAACATCATCATCCTCGGATTGGAAGCTGGAGGGGGGTTCTGGGTCTGACTGGGTAGAAGCGTCAACACGCACGTTCGTGGGGCAGATTCTGTACCGAAGAAGAGGGGGGAACCCTGGATCTCCATTCTGAGGGGGGTTGCTGCGAAGATAGTTAAGTAGCATCATGATATCAGCAGTGAGATGCACAAGCTGGTAATGAGTATTGTTGTGGATAAAAAATGTCATAAAATAAACATAAGGGAGAAGAAGGAAAAACGGGCACCTTGACACGTAGAAGCGGGATTAGGCGGACATTGACAGATTGGAATTACGAGCAATTTAAGATCAGTAATAGTCAAAAAAGTCAAAAAGAAGTGTACGAGCTAAGGAGTGCTAAAAACACACACACACACACACACACACACACTCGTACAGTCAAGGGCGGGCAAGTAGACACAACATACATACACACACACTCTCTCTTCCTCATACACACACATGAATAACTTTAATAATATCTTATAGTAATAGAGAAACTCTATAAAAAACAGAATAGTAGGATATGCAGGACAGTAGAACTGTAATGATATTAAGAAGTTGGAAGTACAGTAAACCGCTTTTCAAGTAGTATAAATATATATAAAATAAGAAATATAGTGCAAATATGAAAATAAAAATGAGAAGTACGGGGAAAAAAGGAAAATATAACTTACTCATGATTCAGATGGTGAAGATTCTCGTCTCGCAAGGAAAGCCTTAATTTTTAGAGAACCATGAAGAAAGCCAGTTATAAGGGTGGCGGCCCCCCCCTCGAGATAACGATAAGACCAAGGTCCCTCCCGGTTGTTTAGTCGTCTTGCTTACGTCATTTTTATTACCTAGGGAAATGGGAATCTTGGTTTCTGAAGACCTGGGTAAGGGAGAACCCTGGTTTTTGAAGACCTAGGTAAAAGAGAACCCTGGTTTTTGAAAACCTAGGTAAATAGAAACACTGGGTTTTTGTTTCCTGGGTTGTTGGAAATGCCTGAGTTCTGATTTTATGTGTAAAGTAAAACCCCTGGTTTCAATTCTATGGGTAAGTGAAATAGGCCTTTTCTGGAAACCTATGGGTTATCTAGTGTGTAAATACAGTATAAATACTGGAGCTTAGGCTCAGGGTATGGGGGATCACTTCTGAGAATTCTCATCGGTGTGGATCTCGTGTGGTGGAATGGAACAATAAAGCTGGACCCTTGCTTCTTCTCACTCACGGCTGGTGTATTTTTTCTATCTCCAACTGGTCTCAGAGGTAGATGTGAGTATTGGCTTCTAAGTTGAATTTTAAATGTTTTTGGGTAATAGGCTAAATTCGAGCCAACAGTATCCAGATCCAGGTCCAAACCCTGATCCAGGTCCAGTAACGGAGAGAGAGGGGACTGACGACGGGCACCGGCACCTAGACACATAGAAGCGGGATTAGGCGGATTGGAATTACGAGCAATTTAAGAGCAGTAATGGGAAAAAAGTCAAAAAGAAGTGTACGAGCTGAGGAGTGCTAAAAACACACACCCACACACACACTCGTACAGTCAAGACACAACATACATACACACACACTCTCTCTTCCTCATACACACACATGAATAACTTTAATAATATCTTATAGTAATAGAGAAACTCTATAAAAAAACAGAATAGTAGGATATGCAGGACAGTAGAACTGTAATGATATTAAGAAGTTGGAAGTACAGTAAACCGCTTTTCAAGTAGTATAAATATATATAAAATAAGAAATATAGTGCAAATATGAAAATAAATTATAAATGAGAAGTACGGGGAAAAAAGGAAAATATAACTTACTCATGATTCAGATGGTGAAGATTCTCGTCTCGCAAGGAAAGCCTTAATTTTTAGAGAACCATGAAGAAAGCCAGTTATAAGGGTGGCTGCCCCCCCCCTCGAGATAACGATAAGACCAAGGTCCCTCCCGGTTGTTTAGTCGTCTTGCTTACGTCATTTTTACTACCTAGGGAAATGGGAATCATGGTTTCTGAAGACCTGGGTAAGGGAGAACCCTGGTTTTTGAAGACCTAGGTAAAAGAGAACCCTGGTTTTTGAAAACCTAGGTAAATAGAGACACTGGGTTTTTGTTTCCTGGGTTGTTGGAAATGCCTGAGTTCTGATTTTATGTGTAAAGTAAAACCCCGGGTTTCAATTCTATGGGTAAGTGAAATAGGCCTTTTCTGGAAACCTATGGGTTATCTAGTGTGTAAATACAGTATAAATACTGGAGCTTAAGCTCAGGGTAGGGGGGATCACTTCTGAGAATTCTCATCGGTGTGGATCTCGTGTGGTGGAATGAAACAATAAAGCTGGACCCTTGCCTCTTCTCACTCACGGCTGGTGTATTTTTTCTATCTCCAACTGGTCTCAGAGGTAGATGTGAGTATTGGCTTCTAAGTTGAATTTTAAATGTTTTTGGGTAATAGGCTAAATTCGAGCCAACAGGATCATGATCAAAAAAGAAGAACAGATCATTAAGACAGGCACTTACATTATGACTTAATAAACCCCAACCCCCAGAGAGGATTCATATAGGACATATACGAGTGTACGGTCAACGTTGTCGTCTTCTTAGTAACACTCACTTCCTCCATGTTGCCCGTTGTGTCTCGCACACATTGAGAGAAAACCGCATTGATGCGTCTTCTCGTTAGAAAAAGAAAGCATACTTTTACAGTTTTAATGTGAGATCACAACAAAACCTATTTTTTACAACACGCCTTTTGAACGATGGTTCTAAAAATATGTCTATTTTAATATTTCCTTGTTACAGGATAATGTACATAATTGTAATTATATACCTGGATAAATTTTATTGGTTGTGAACTTTTTTAATGTCCTGTCCGTCTTCTTATAAACACTCCATACCACAGAGCATCACTATCAGCTGTTACATACTATCACACTTGAGTTGCATCCACGGCCATATTTCTTCAATCCTGGTGGTTTTATCGTCACAATTTTTTAAATCTATGAACGGATATTTGGAAAACATGTTAATATTAAGTTTATTATTTATTATATTTTTAAAAAGTATGTAATTTATTTATTTATTTTGACTCTTGGCTGAGGAGGAGAAAATTGTCATAATTAAGGTATAAAACGTTCTGGTGTGCTTTTATAGGAAAATGATCTACGATGGGGTGGTGTGAAACAACTGAGGCGAATCAAGCATTAAAAGGCACATTTCTGAGTAAATAGTGCCAGCAAGTGTGTGTGCTCCTGTGTCTCTATGACCAGCTGCCTTGTACTGCTCACATTATTGTGTCACTTTCTTTTCAGGATATTCTACATAACCATTAGTTGATGGAAATGCATGTTCTCTTGCCATTTCTGAAAACCAGTCAATGGAAACATATGTAGTAATTAATATTTAGAAGTTATAATCAGTCATTTTGGCAGAAGTTACCTCAAGTATGTACTCCATTCCATCCAAAACATATTACTAATGCTGTGTCACTTTGGATACTTTTAGTGCGAGTGGTGTGCTCACACTGGGAAGTTTAGTGAGATGCGTTGTACTTCTGAGACTCGGATGATGTATTAAATTTACCAAAAGAATGAAGGGTGGGCTACTGGACACTTGTTTTTCCTTTCAGTTGTGGTTTTACTGTATATGGTGCTTCCTGTGGGTGCTGTTTTGGTGCAGTTCAGTGACATGAAATATTGTGCTACTTATTTGTCATTTCTGTTCAAGATAAAAAAGTTAGGTAACGTTTCAAATTGAACACTAAGGTACTACATACTGAAGTACACACTGTATACTATCTAGGGTCGGGCTGATTTCATGATTGTGGTGCATTTAACCCTTGTAACGCTAGGCAGAGGGTTCGCCTCACACCTCCAGGGTCGGGGGTTCGTTTCCTGCCGCTGCCCTGTGTGTGCGGAGCTTGCCTGTTCTCCCCGTGCGGTGGGGGTTTCCTCCGGGTACTCCGGTTTCCTCCCCCAGTCCAAAGTCATGCATGGTAGGCTGATTGGCATGTCTAAAGTGTCTGTAGTGTATGAATGTGTGTGTGTGTGTCTGTGTGTGTGTGTGTGTGTATGTGATTGTGTCCTGCGATGGACTGGCACCCTGTCATCCACCATCCAGGTCCAGGTTCCCCGTGACCCTGTAGGATAGGTTGTCTAGAAACAACCTAGACAACCTCCTCACCTCCCCAGGGCCTGAGTTCAATCCTGAGCTTGGGTTATTGTCTGGGTCTTGAGTTTTGCATATTCTCTTGTTTTTGTGTTTGTGTGGGTTTCCTCTGGGTTCTTTGGTTTCCTCCCACTGACTGAAAACATACAAATAGGTGGGTTGGTTATAGCTAAATTGATATTAATGCATATGCACTGTACGTGTGTGCGTGGTGCCCTGTGCTGGTCTGTTATTCCGTCAAGGATGACTTCTCCCACTTCACGCACAGTGTTCCCAGGATAGGCTCCGGACCCACCTCGACCCTGATCATGATGCAGCGTTTACTGAAGATGAATGAATAAATGAATGAAGAGCAAATATAAGAAAACATGCATTTAATCATTCAAAAAAAGGTTCATCCATCTCGGGCATCAATCTCATTTTTATCATGTTTCTTTGCAGAAAATGGCTGCATTTTGCTCTTAAATGAGAAACAGGGTTGAACGCAAGAGGGTTAAGTTTTGTTATAAAAAAATTTTAAATTACAGAACATGGTTTTCTTCTTCACATGATCTTCAGGAAAGTCAGATGATACAACATCCTGTTGAACATGTGACTTGTGGTATATTGCAAATAATTAATGGGGTGAATGTGAACAATCTCACACAAACTGCTTAATGACAATAAAGTGGAATCTAATCTAATCTATTTGAACTTGGGGAGGAAATTGGAGTACTCGGAGGAAACCACTGAAGCACGGGGAGAACATGCAAACTCCACACACACAGGGTGGAAGCAGGAGTCAAACCCCCATCCCCAGAAGTGCTAGGCAAATGTGCTAACCACTGAGCCACCATACTAATAATGATTATTATAATGATTTAAAGAATAAATTAAATAGTAAAGTGTCGTTACAGTGGATTGGAACGGGTAAAAAGATTGGGAAAAAACAGGTGAGTACAGTGGTTGTTATGACTATCTTCAAAATGTTTTTACCGTCGCTTAAATATTTGTAAATGTAATCTCTGTGGTAATTAAATCTTTATTTATATAGCATTTTTCTAAACCTTATTTACAAGATACTTCATGCTAGATAAATCACAATGCTTCATGACTAAAACTGACACATGGAGCAGTAAAAGTACAGTAGGACTCAGATGGGGCAGAATGCATCAATGCTAATGCCTGACTGCTTGGTTTTTATGTTTTCTTACATTAAAAAATGTTTTTACTGAAAAATTCAGCATATATATATATATATATATATATATATATATATATATATATATATATATATATATATATATATATAGAGAGAGAGAGAGAGAGAGAGAGATAAATAGATAGATATAAAATACTATTAAATATAATACAATTCATTTCAATTCAATTCAGTTTTATTTGTATAGCGCTTTTTACAATAGACATTGTCTCAAAGCAGCTTTATAGAAATATCAACACGGTATACAGATATTAAAGGTGCGAATTTATCCCAACTGGCGACGGTGGCGAGGAAAAACTCCCTGAGATGTTTTAAGAGGAAGAAACCTTGAGAGGAACCCGACTCAGAAGGGAACCCGTCCTCATCTGGGCAACAACAGTTAGTGTGAAAAAGTTCATTATGGATTTATATGAAGTCTGTATGGCGTTAGGAGCAGCCGTAGTCCCAGCAATCTGGATTTGGAGTAGATGAGAGCTCCATCCAGAGGCAGAAAGGATCAGGATCTCTAGTATCTCCATAAATTCATGTGTGGCTTGACAGAAGGAGAGAGGGAGAGAAAAGATTATTAGGACTGTGAATTAGCATAATAGAGTCAGGCTTGAGTAAACTAATATGTTTTAAGCCTAGACTTAAACACTGAGACTGTGTCTGAGTCCCGAACACTAATAGGAAGACTGTTCCATAACTGTGGAGCTCTATAAGAGAAAGCTCTTCCCCCTGCTGTAGCCTTCACTATTCGAGGTACCGTCAAGTAGCCTGCATCTTTTGACCTAAGTAGGCGTGGCGGATCATATAAAACCAAAAGGTCGCTTAGATACTGTGGCACGAGACCACTTAGTGCTTTATAGGTTAATAATAGTATTTTATAATCAATTTTATAAACAATACTTTTAAAAAAGTTATCCAACAGCTACAGCTATCAGCAACGTGAAAAATGAACTGCCCCCTGAAACTTAAAATCTGGTTGTGCCACCTTTAGCAGCAATAACTGCAACCAAACATTTCTAATAACTGGAGATCAGACTTTCACTTACTTCTAGTACTTGGACTTACTCCTATGCTTTGGATCATTGTCTTGCAGCGCTTGACTTTCATATTATGGACTGAAGACCGAGAATCCTAATTCTCTTTTAGGATTTTCTGGTAGAGAGCAGAATTCATGTTTCCTTCAAGACCGTAGGTATAATGTACAGACATATATATATATATATATATATATATATATATATATATATATATATATATATATATATATATATATATATATATACACATACCATACTGTGCATATATACATATATATATATATATATATATATATATATATATATATATACACATACCATACTGTGCATATATACACACACCGTACTGTACATATATACACACACAGTACTGTACAAATATACACACCGTACTGTACAGATACACACACCGTACTGTACATATATACACACTGTACTGTACATATATACACACACTGTACTGTACATATATACACACAGAGTACTGTACATATATACACACAGTACTGTACATATATACACACACTGTACTGTACATATATACACACACAGTACTGTACATATATACACACAGTACTGTACATATATACACACAGTACTGTACATATACACACACAGTACTGTACATATACACACACAGTACTGTACATATATACACACATAGTACTGTACATATATACACACACCGTACTGTACATATATACACACAGTACTGTACATATATACACACAGTACTGTACATATACACACACAGTACTGTACATATATACACACATAGTACTGTACATATACACACACAATCTATACATATATACAAACACAGTACTGTACATATATACACACAATCTATACATATATACACACACAGTACTGTACATATACACACACACCGTACTGTACATATATACACACACCATGCAGTACATATATACACACACAGTACTGTACATATACACACACCGTACTGTACATATATACACACACAGTACTGTACATATATACACACCGTACTGTACATATATACACACACTGTACTGTACATATATACACACACAGTACTGTACATATATACACACACCGTACTGTACATATATACACACAGTACTGTACATATATACACACAGTACTGTACAAAAGTCACATTCAAAGAAATGCTGTAGAGCAAACATGCCTTCAACAATAATCCAATGAAATGTTTCTATATTTTTTAAACATAAGATAAAAATCAGTAAACAGTAAACAGTAAATATTTGTTGTGATGACCCTTTGCTTAAAAAATAGTAGTCTCCCATACTATTAGTGCAGTTTTATAAGGAAATGAGATGTAGGTTTTATTGAGCATCTTGCAGAACCAGTCACGGTTCTTCTGGAGACTTTGACTGTCGCACTTGTTTCTTATTTTTGCAGCAAAACCCAGCAGTCTTCATTATGTTGTTTTTTTTTTTGTCTGAAAAGTGTCTCTTACATAATATGCTGCTTTCTTTACTGACATACAAACATTTTTCTGTAACATTTAATTTTGTGCTGGGAAACTAATGTTTAGGAATCTGAAATGTTTTTTGTACTGACTGGATAATGTAGAAGACATATGAAATAAAAATGTATAACTATAGGTTTGTACTGAAAAACATGTCATGGTCTGGGGCTGCATGAGTGCTGCCGGCACTGGGGAGCTACAGTTCATTGAGGGAACCATGAATGCCAACATGTACTGTGACATACTGAAGCAGAGCATGCTCCCAGCATGTATTCCTGCATGATAACGACCCCAAACACGCCTCCAAGACGACCACTGCCTTGCTAAAGAAGCTGAGGGTGAAGGTGATGGACTGGCCAAGCATGTCTCCAGACCTAACCCCTATTGAGCATCTGTGGGGCATCCTCAAACGGAAGGTGGAGGAGCACAAGGTCTCTAATGTCCACCAGCTCCGTGATTTTGTCATGGAGGAGTGGAAGAGGACTCCAGTGGCAACCTGTGAAGCTCTGGTGAACTCCATGCCCAAGAGGGTTAAGGCAGCGCTGGAAAATAATGGTGGCCACACAAAATATTGACACTTTGGACCCAATTTGGACATTTTCACTTAGGGGTGTACTCACTTTTGTTGCCAGCGGTTTAGACATTAATGGCTGTGTGTTGAGTTATTTTGAGGGGACAGCAAATTTACACTGTTACACAAGCTGTACACTCACTACTTTACATTGTAGCAAAGTGTCATTTCTTCAGTGTTGTCACATCAAAAGATATTATCAAATAATTACAAAAATGTGAGGGGTGTACTCACTTTTGTGAGATACTGTGTGTGTGTGTGTATATATATATATATATATATATATATATATATATATATATATATATATATATATATATATATATATATATATATATAAAATTTTTAATCAGATATATGAAACAGTTTGGTTTTGTGTTTACTATCTTGGTAGGTAGAAAAGTCAGCTATTTCTATATTAAAGTTTACTAAAAGTTTAACTAAAGTTTGCTACAGTGAATAGTATAATCGTATAGAATTTAACTAAAGCAAATAAAATTTCCTAATTGTTCTTGTTTCTAAGATATTTTTGAGAACGAAAAGTATTGTTAAAGTTGTTATAAGCTGAGAGAGAGAGAGAGAGCGAGAGAGAGAGAGAGAGAGAGAGAGAGAGAGAGAGCTGCTGTGAGGAAATGCAGCTGACTGAGCAATAAATAAATAAATAATCATAAATGTGACCAGTGTGCAGTGCTGCTTAGGCAAAATATAAAGTAGTTTGGTTTAATTCTGGTCAGCGATGATTTGTTCTTCATAGCCGTCGATGTGTGATGAAGTTAGGAGTTGTGTGATTTAGGAGAAAGAGGGTGGGAAGAGTTTTTGGGGAGCCACAGATGGACATAAAAGGGATAAGAACCGTTAGAGATCAGAAAAAAACAGTAATAGACAGAAATGTGTTTTATTCTGTTTGTTGGCAAGGGGGAAAGTGAGCAGTGAGGTAAGTGTGTGATTATATGCCGTGACTAACGGTGAAGTCGTGACACTGTAACACCCGTATCGAACACCTCTACATGCAGCTAGAACGGAGATACTGAGGATGTATGCACCGTTATAGGAAGATGACAGTAATTTACCATTAACTTGTGTAAATACGTTTTGTGAAAAGGACAGTTTAGAGGGAGGATTTTCTGGTTCCTTTTACGAGACGTGCAGATGTGTCTCACTGTCTCTTCATCTCTTTTGATACAGGAACACGGAGGGAGGATACATCTTCTGATCCGCCGTTTGCTGCCGACGAGCTGTACTACAACACCGTGGAGAGTGACTACGAGGATGACGTCCACATGCCTGACCAGCATGAGGAGGAGCAAAATGGTGGTGATGAGCATGAGGTGCCTTTTAGAAGTCCTTCGAGAAGCCCGTCCCCTTTACCAGGCCTATCTACTCTAAGAATCACACCCTATACTGTAATAAGCCCATCCCCTTTGAGAATCACACCCCCTTTTAGAAGCCCATCCCCTTTTTGAGATTCTCATCCCTTTTAAGAAGAACATCTCCTACAAGAAGACCAACCCCCGTGAGGAGGCTATCTCCTATAAGAAGACCAACCCCCGTGAGGAGGCTATCTCCTATAAGACCAACCCCTGTGAGGAGGCTATCTCCTATAAGACCAACCCCCGTGAGGAGGCTATCTCCTATAAGACCAACCCCCGTGAGGAGGCTATCTCCTATAAGACCAACCCCCGTAAGGAGGCTATCTCCTATAAGACCAACCCCCGTGAGGAGGCTATCTCCTATAAGACCAACCCCCGTGAGGAGGCTATCTCCTATAAGACCAACCCCCGTGAGGAGGCTATCTCCTTTAAGAAGACCATGCACTGCGACGAGCCCACCCACTTCTGTTACTCCTGCATCTGTTCCTCACGTCAGTGTCAACGTAACTTTGTGGTTAGATGTAAGTGTTGATTAGACTTAGATCTGGGTTATAATCTGTATTAAGACCTGTTATGTCCCCTCCATTTTCACTGAGTAGAGCTGAAACCTTTACAATGCACATCTGTTACATTTGATTTTTTGTTGTTGATATAATAACCATTTACTTTTTTTTTGAAGTACCATTACTTTGTTCTTTTATACTGCATGAGCAAAAATAAAAATAACTTAATTAAATAAAATAATAATAAAAAAACATCTTTTGGAGAAATGGGGTGGGCTTTATGTAAACAAGTTAAACATCTAATATTGAGTCAGAAACATGTCAAAGAATCATATTAAATCATGAACATGTGAAACATATGATACTGAATTTGTTAGAAAAACTATTTTCCCTTGCTCCCAGCGGCGTGAAACTCACTGTATAGTGATTTAAGCCAGTGTAGCGCCCCCGTGTGTCTGCACACACAGGAGGAATGAAAACACGCTTTGTCAGAGCACTTTTGAGGAAAAGTGACTTTCTAGACTTCTTCTCACATTTTCCCCTTTATCATACATTATCATCATATAATGGATTTTAATGTAAACAATCCTATTTCGTATCATTTTACATCAGAAACCTGCAAAGTATATTATGTACAAAATGTCATATTGGAGCAGGTCACCGTCACGTATCGTGACGGAGCAGAGATAGGACGGATGCAAGTGCAGGATGAACAGTTGTTTATTTGAAAGAGGGACAGGCAGACAAATTCAAAACGTGATCCAAAACGTAATCCATAAACATGCAAGAGATCAGGCGATTGGCAAACAAGCGTACACGGGGCAAGGCAGGAATCTAGGTCGTGGTCACGGAAAACAGGGTCGATAAACAAAACAAGAAACGAACTATGACGAGGGACTGGAAGCGGATAATCCAGCGCGAACTAACTCTAAACATGGACCGTGACTATGACTATGATACGAGCTAAACTAACTCTAAACATTTAATCTTCCGCGTTGTGTGCTGGGAGGCGCGCAGTATATATGCGGACATGATCAGCGTCTAAACCGCTAGCAGCTGAGAGCAATTCAAACCCACGTGAAATCCCAGCCAATGACAGAACAGGGAGGAGACAGAAACATAAACAAAACACACGTGTCCAGATGTCATTACAGTCAACAACGGAAAAGCAGGTGCTCGCACATTCACGCTTAGAGCACGCTGCTTCAAGGGGGAATCGTGACAGAACCCCCCTCCCGAGTGCCATGAGTCATCCCACTTCATTGGCGGCCCCGGCCCCCTGGGCTGAATGTCCCAAACAGAGCCAGGAAACTGCCCGGTGTTCTTGACGGCGTAGGGAGGCTGAGCGACGACCGCAGCTGAACAGGGAGGCTGAGCGACGACCGCAGCTGAACAGGGAAGCTGAGGCTCTGAGGTTACCAGGTGAACCTTGGGCATGGGCGGAGCTTGGCTGTGCGTGTCAGCAGACTCGGGTGTCAGCAGAACTTGAAATTACATGAATTTCTCAAAATAAACAGAAAAAGCAAGCAGAAATCTGTTTTTGCCTAACAACATTACATTTCAATTGCCCAGTGTTTAAAGGTGAAAATATACAACAAAACTGAAGTCATGCTGCTTAGGTATAGAAACTGTAACATACACAACACAACACCACATGAAATCTCTCTTACAAGAAATGCATAACACCATCTCTACTTGAGCAGATTATTTTTAAGTGAATGTACTCGTGCACTGCAGGCATCAGCTCCGATGTTCATGAACAGCCTCTGAATCACCTCAAAGGTGTATTTGAAGTTTGTGGGGTAGTTTATGTTACGTGCATAAAGCAATCCCATCAAGTTGACAAATGCATTTGGTACATCACCAAGATTGCGTAGAACGACAACTTCTTCCATTACAAGGGCTACATCACCGCAGTCACACGGAATAGGGTCCATCGCGTCATCCACAACTGTACTGATTCCAACAGTCACGCCCTTGATTAACTCTTCTTCAGAATCTGTGTGCTGTATTAAAAACAAAGACAAACTTTAAAATGTGCTTTCACACATACAACCTCACAAGCTCAACGACTTAAGAACAGCATGAGTGAATCGATCTTAACTTTACTAGTCATCACACAAGATGAATTAATATCAGAAGGTGGAAAAAAAATACAGTACAACGTCCTGAAATTCATCATCTCTCATGAAAATAAAACAAGGTAAACTCCATCAATACGTGGATATCAATACTCCATATCAATACGTGGACTTCCATTATCCGAATATCTTCCAACATCTTACTTTCCTCACAGACACTTACCTCACAGATCTGTAAGAACTGAGATGGATTCTCCCGCATGGACAGTGGCAGCCCCAGCAGTACTGCAACCCTCTTCCTGTGATTTGATGCCTCAAAAGTACAAATGTTTTATATAAAAATTATGCAGGACAAGAGAAATAGCAAGAAAGGAAATGACCACAGTATTTACAAAACAAGTACACTTGAAATAAACCTACTCACATTTTTATCCAGGCGCTCCAGTATGGCACTCCTTTCTGTGATGTCTGCATGGCGCCTCGAGCGGTACAAATACAGCAGCTTTGAGGCGTGTTTGTCAAGACCCTCATAAAAGGACTTGCTCAGGTCCATCGACACAAGTCTGGTGAATTCTGCGCTGATCTTCCGTCATTACAGAACAGTTCTATCAGTGCCTAAAGTAATTCTATGAGGAAAAGAAAAGTCATTCAAAAATGTAATAAACAGTGTACACAAGCAAGATCAGGACCAGAGTAATAGATTCTCACCAAATCTCTTGAGAAATTTCATGGCCAGCGGTTCATATACATATTGATATTGTAAGCAAAGCTAATCAGGGAGCATTACAGTGGAAGCAGGAGCATCAGAAAATGAGAGGTTATTATATATATATATATATATATATATATATATATATATATATATATATATATATATATATATATATATAAATTACGTTCAAAGACTTGCATACTTAACACAAGACAGTTCGGATCATTTTACTGACTCGGATCTTTGAATCTCGTTCAGCAAAATGAACGACTCTTTTTTGCATCATTTCGTTCATTTCAGCAGAATAAAGTTAAAATGTTACATGTTAAACTCCCCAACACCTCTGGTACTTACGCAAACATTGATCACATTTGGAATAAAAAATAAACTATAGGCTAATGCAACCGAGGCCGAATTATGAGAAACAGAAATGATTGATTAATTGCTTAGCATTAGCAGTCTGTTAGTTCACCTCCCGATCCGAGTCGTTCTTCTTTTGTCACGTCACATTTGATCAGTTCACGTCTCAAGTTAGTTAGACATAATATAGTACTATGAAATGTTTCTGACCCAAAATATTACGAAATATGACTGTTTACATTAAAATGCAAAAGTTGATGAAAAAGTATGATAAGGTGAAAAAAGTGACATTTTATGTCTAGAAAGTCAGTTTTCATCAAAAGTACAATAACAAAACTAGTTTGCATTCATCCTGTGTCCCCTTACACACTTGTGATCTTTATCCGCTCAAAACGCTATACAGTGAACGAGAAGGCGCTAGGAGCAAAGGAAAGTGGTTTTTCTAACAAACTCATATAATCAGTTGCCCGACCTACTCCAATTTGATTCTTTTCGCATATTTACACATAATATAGTACTATGAAATGTTTCTGACCCAAAATATTACGAAATATGATTGTTTACATTAAAATGCAAAAGTTGATGAAAAAGTATCTCTAAAGCGCCTGGACTCCACCAATCCACAGTCAGACAGATTGTGTACAAATGAAGGAAATTCACGAGCATGGTTACCCTCCCCAGGCGTGGTCAGCCAACAAAGATCACTCCAAGAGCAAGACATGTAATTGTCCACGAGGTCACAACGGATCCCAGGGTAACTTCTAAGCCACTAAAGGCCTCTCTCGCGTAGGCAAATGTCAATGTTCCTGAGTCCACCATAATGAGTACACTGAACAACAGTGGTGTGCATGGCAGGATGGCAAGGAGAAAGCCACTGCTTTCCATAAAGAACATTGCTTCCTGCATGCAGTTTGCTAAAGATCACATGGACAAGACACAAGGCTACTCGAAAAAACGTTTTGTGGACAGGTGAGACCAAACTGGAACTTTTTGGTTTAAATGAGAAGGGTTATGTTTGGGGGAAGGAAAACACCGCATTCCAGCATAAGACCCGTATCCCATTTCTGAAAAATGGTGGTGGTAGCGTTGCAGTTTGGGCCTGTTTCGCTGCATCTGGGCCAGGACGGCTTGCCATCATTGATGGAACAATGCATTCTGAATAATACCAGCAAATTCTAAAAGAAAATGTCAGCACATCTGTCCGTAAACTGGATCTCAAGAGGAAAGTGGGCCGCGCAGCAAGACAACAACCCTAAGCACACAAGTCGTTCTACCAAAGGATGGTTAAAGAAGAATAAAGTCAATGTTTTGGAATGGCCAAGTCAAGGTCCTGACCTTGATCCAGTAGAAATGCTGCGGAAGGACCTGAAGCAAGCAGCTCATGTGAGGAAACCCACCCACATCCTAGAGATGAAACTGTACTGTAATGAGGGATGGGCTAAAATTCCTCCAAGCTGACGTGCAGGACTGTTCAACAGTTACCGGAAACGTTTGTTCGCAGTGGTTGCTGCACACCGAGGTCACACCAGATACTGAAAGCAAAGGTTCACATACTTTTGCCACTCACAGGTATGCAATACTGGATCATTTTCATCAATAAATGACTGCCCATCTGTAATGTTTTTGTCTGGTTTCTGTAATTAGGTTCTCTTTATCTACTTTTGATACTTGTGTGAAAATCTTACGATGTTTTAGGTCCCGGTAATGAAGATGTATAGAAAGCTCTAAAGGGTTCACAAACTTTCAAGCACCACCGTAAGTGGGATGTAAGGTCATGGCAGAAGAGCTCTTCCGCAAACACTACTGATGGGACCGTGGAGCATGGGGTCTTAAGCCTAGACGAATCGCGTCCAAAAGACCAGGCCTTAGCTCTGTCTTCAGCTGGAAATGGTTAGATGTCTCCGCCAGAGCCGGTTAAGCGAAAGGCACTTGAGTCTCACAACAGCCCATTTGTCGCGCCCATGCCAGATTTCTTGTTGTCCGGCGGAATGACCCGGTCACCTTCTTATCACAAACGGGTTTACCACCACACCGGCCTGCGGGTAGCGTGGCCGAGTGGTCCAAGGCGCTGGATTTAGGCTCCAGTCTCTTCGGGGGCGTGGGTTCAAATCCTACCGCTGCCACGGGCGTTAGCTTACGGTGGGTGATGTCTCGTCTCCAAAGGCTTTGCGCAGGTTTTTCTCCCACGCTTTCATGCTATACACCACGTAGCATGCTGCCTCACGAACGTCGCAATTCATGCCCCCCTTTTCCACAGTCGTTGTGTATATCCAGGTAAGGATAAAAGTTACATTTCCATCCATCCATCCATCTTCTATACCGCGTAATCCTACTCAGGGTCACGGGTAAAAGTTACATTTTCCAAAGAAATTTAACTCGCTGGGACGGGCAGTCCATAGGTAGTCGGTACCTAGCCGCCCAAGGATTGGATTGCATTGCGACGGCTCGACTATGGAATTGTCCCGTTCTGTGAGACCTTTGGGCCGTCTCGCCGCATCGTCACCCTTCAGTTTATATGACGGCACAGCTCATACCCCAAGACTTGAATCAAATCTATTTGAGAAGCAGTCATCTAGTCGGCGAACACGAAACCCTCATTTGCATAGTTTTCGTTAAAAGGACTGGGCCTCGGACGAGGTGGCCGAGAGGTTAAGGCGATGGACTGCTAATCCGTTGTGCTCTGCACGCGTGGGTTCGAATCCCATCCTCGTCGCAAGCTTCTCACTTTGCCTCCTCTTTCCAGCAATGTCTGGCTTTGTTGCAGTCTGTCTCACACCTACAAGGCCTACAACCGGGAAGCTTTGTACAGGTCCCTGAGCTGGCACTAGAGAGGGTGGAGAAATGTGAAGAGCTAGCACTGTGGCTATGTGTTTTGCGACCGTGAGCTGTGTTTCAATGCTTTTTGGCCACAGCTGCTGTAAGGCTCTTGCGTCTCTGGAGGTCCGTCAACGCAGAACGCATTCCGCAGTCCAGACGACAGGGGCAAAGAACCTGCACCGAAATCTCTTTTTTGCTCCGCACACCGGGATGTAATTTCATACGCGTGTGCTATGTCAGCAAGAGGTAAAGGTGATGAGCTGCCAATCCGCTGTGCACAGCCCATGTGGGTTTGGACCCTATTTTTCTTGTAAAGACCTTGCTTGAGCACATTCTGTAAAGGAAGCGTGCATGGTGCAGACACTGTTGGCGTCTGCATGAGCAGTTAGTCTGAAGGGGAAATTAGGGTCAGGTGTTTTCAATCAACGGGATGACCATCAGGTGTGAGTGAGCACCCTGTCTTATTTGAAGAAGTGCATGGACTCCACCAATTCACAGTCAGACTGATTGTGTAGAAATGAAGGAAAATCAATCAATAAATCAGTCAGTCAATCAGTCAGTCAGTCAGATGTTTGCTTATACTATTTAAATAGGCCCCATTTGGTGGCATCCTGACGGGATGGGGAGTAACACCCATATCAAAAATAAAAAGGAGGCAATATCCCGGTACAAGCATCGAAGACGGGACTAGATATGTAAAAACAAGGTTCCCGAAAGAGGTGACGTCGCTCCCATACAGCACCAAGCTGGAAACTGCAGAAGGACCTCAGTACTTCCGGGTAATGCACAGCCAGCAGGTGAAGACATGTCGGCTGTGTTTGAGCCCGGACCATCTGGTCAAGGACTGCCCCAGCTTCACGTGCTACAAGTGCGAGGAGAGGGGACACTTCGCAAGAGACTGCAAAACGGTGAAGTGCCCGGACTGCGACAGACACCTAAACAAGTGTGAGTGTTGGATGGAGAGCGAGGAGCGAAACAAGGAACAGGTGAACGGACAGAAACAAGGAGGAGACGATGAGAGGGAACAGGAGGAGCGGGTCGGAGAGACGCGGATCGAGGATGCAGCTGAAGACACGGAGCACGGTGAGTAGATGGATGAGGACGACAGACAAAATGTACAGCAGGAACGACAGGCAGCAACCTGGACACCAATCGACATCACCGGAACCCTGGAAAACGCGCTGGATGGAACAGAACAAGAAGAGGAAGGAAGGAACAAGCAAAGTGTTCAAAATGAAAGCGAGGAGGAGGAAGAAATAGATGACAAAATACCCAAGACAACAAAAAGGAGGCGATCAATAAAGGTTTTTCCGAACTTGATAACTACCAGAAAAAAAGTGATCAAAAAAGACGGTTTCAAGCATGGGAACAGATACGAGTGTCTGAAGGACTTGGAGGGGATGGACTAAAATGACCGGTATGATGTACATTTTTCTTTGCTGCATGGTTTTAAGAATAGTAACATTTAATGCGAGAGGGCTTTTAAACATAAGCAAATTTGAGAAAGTTAAAGAAATGTGTAAATCAGAAAACATAATTGTATTACAAGAAACCAATTGGAGGGACGATTTTATAAGTGAAGTGAGGAAAAGATGTGATGGAGAAATTTTCTACAGCAATGGTGATGATAAATTTGGTAGAGGGGTAGCAATACTGATAAAAAAAGGTAGAGACATAAAATGTAAAATAATGTTTAAAGACACGGTTGGGAAATGCATGGCGGTTGAAATAGAGTATGAGGAGAGGAAAGTGGTGGTGGTAAATGTGCATGCACCAACACGGGAACAGGAGAAGACGGAGTATTTAAAATTTTTAAGGGAATTTGTAAAAAAGCACAGCAAGATTATAATAATAGGGGATTTTAATACGGTTTTTAACAAATTGGATATGGCTGAAGGGATGGTTTTTAAAACGGATACAGGGAGAAAGGAGTTAAAATTATTAATGGAAGACAACAACATGATAGACATTTGGAGAGAGAGAAACGAAAAGAAGAAAGAATACTCAAGAAGGCAGATGGTCGGGAATTTTATGTGTAGAACCTGAATCGATTTTATCCTATGCACTAGAAACATAGAAGGTTTTATGGAAGGGATAAGGTACGAGGAAACAAGCTTAAGCGACCATAAGCCCCTGTTCTTGCGCGTAGACTGGAGCGTAGTTAAAAGAGGACCAGGAGTATGGGTTTTAAATACAGGAATTTTAAAAAATGAAGACTATATTGTAAAAATAAAAGAGATAATTGAAAAAGAAAAAGAAAACGGGATCTTCACGGAAGACAAAAGAATATGGTGGGAAAACGTAAAATATGAGGTCAAGAAATTCACAATAAAATATTGCACGCGAATACAGAAAAACAAAAAAGATAAGAAAAGAGAAATAAGGGAACTGTGGGAAAAAGAACTAAATAAGAAGGAAAAAAATATACAAAAATTAAAAGCGATAGAAGAAGAAATGCGAGAAATAGAAGAAAAAAGATATCAAGGTGCAAGGCTACGAAGCAAGGCAAGGTTTTTGGTAGAGGGCGAAAAATGCACAAAATTCTTTTTTGACCTAGAAAAAAGCAAAGGCAAAGCCGAAAC
This sequence comes from Ictalurus punctatus, assembly GCF_001660625.3. Classification (NCBI taxonomy): domain Eukaryota; kingdom Metazoa; phylum Chordata; class Actinopteri; order Siluriformes; family Ictaluridae; genus Ictalurus; species Ictalurus punctatus. The sequence continues at coordinate 5,261,551 of NW_026521087.1, forward strand.
AATAAAAGCGATTAAAGGGGAGAACGGGGAAACGGTGGAAAAAACTGAGCAAATCTTGGAAGAAGTCAAAGCATTTTATGAAAAACTCTTTAGCGCAGAGGGGGTAGGTGAAGAAGAGAAGGGGTTTTTACTGAACCAAATAGAAGCAAGGGTAGGAGAGGAGAGGAAAAAACAATGTGACCAGGAAATAAGGGAGGAGGAGATAGAGAAAGCCATAGTTCAATTAAATAGAAGGAAAAGCCCGGGGATAGATGGTCTGGGGGGTGAATTTTACATTGTTTTTAAGGATGTTTTAACCAGCGTCCTGAAAAAAGTGTACGATGAGATTTTTAAGAATAGAGAGATGAACCAGAGAATGGGAATGGGGCTGATTAAACTGATATACAAAAGAAAAGGGGAGAGAGTAGACCTAAGAAACTACAGGCCAATTACAATGCTCAACACAGATCTAAAGATTCTAGCAAAAATTTTAGCAAACAGACTAAGGGAAGTAATGCCAACTATAATCAGAACAAATCAGGTATATGGGGTGAAGGGGAAAGACATAGCGGATACAACGCTAGGCATACAGGAAACAATCAGATACATGAAAACGAAACGCAAGGAGGGATATGCGATTAGTCTGGACTTCGAGAAAGCCTTTGACAGGGTGAATCACGGGTATTTATTTGGAATTTTAGAAAGATTTGGGTTTGGTGAAAATTTTATTGAATGGATTAAAATTTTATACAGGGGAGGGATAACTAGAATAAAGTGTAATGGTTTTTTAACAGAGTGTTTTAAAATAAAAAGATCCATACGACAGGGGTGCCCTTTATCAGCTATATTCACCTATATCTGCTATATTCACTAATTTCAGAGCCGCTGGGCATAGCAATAAAACAAGAGGGTGAAATAAAAGGAATCGGGGTAGAGGGAGGTAAAGGAAAAGAAAATATATTTGAATACGCAGACGACACGACGCTAATAATAAAAGAAAAGGAAAGCGTCAAGAAGGCTATGGATATTGTACAAATGTTTTGCAAGGGCTCAGGGGGCAAGATAAACCTAGATAAAACAGTATACATGAGATTTGGAGGCGCAATAGATTTAATGGATTATTTTGCTTTTAAGGAAATGAACGAAATAAAGATCTTGGGGATTTTAATCGGGAAGGATGATAGCAAGGCAGGGGAAACCATGTGGGAGGAGGTTTTAGGGAACATCGGAAGAAAATTGGCCTTCTGGAGGCTGAGGACTCTCAGTTTAAAAGGCAAAGTCTTAATCCTAAATGTGTTGATGGCGTCCAAACTCTGGTATACCCTGTACGTGTCATCCATGCCTTTGTGGGCACAACAAAGGCTAAAAAAATGCTTTTTAGACTTTTTATGGGACAAAAAACCACCGAGGATTGCATACAGCACCTTGATAGGGGCCGTAGAAAGGGGGGGTCTAGGACTAGTAGATGTGGAACAAAAGAAAAACAGCCTAAGAGTGAAAATAATAAAAAAGTATATAGATGACGCGAATAATCCACCGTGGAAAGAAACAATGGGATATTTTATAAATAAATGTGGGAGTTTTAACTTGGGAGACGCTGTCCTAAATATGAAAACAAAGAATTGGATGACCGAAGGGCTACCGGATTTTTATAAGGAACTGATGGGCGCCTGGGGAAAATTTTTAACTGTTGTGCATTTTAAGCCCCAAGGCAGAGAGAACATTTTAAACCAGCCCCTGTTTTTAAACAACAACATTTTAAAACAAGGGAAGGAGATCTTTTTTAGAAAATGGTGGGAGGTAGGGATCACAAGGGTGAGAGATGTCTTATACGAGTTTAAAGAAGGGTTCTTACCCGTACAGTATGTAGTAGATGCAATGGAGGAGGCGAAGGAAGATTTTAGCATGCAAGAAATAAGCAATAAATACGAGATAATCAAGAAAGCAATACCAAAGGAATGGATAGCAAGAATAGAAAGCATGGAGGAGGAGGGGACAAGAAGGGAATTTTACGTAAAGGTGGGGGGAAAATGCATTGATCTTAAACTCTGTACAGTCAAAATGTTTTATAGCTTCTTTAGAGACGGGATTTTTAAAATACCCATAGCAAATGAATACTGGCAAAAAAAGTTCAACGACCTGGCCGAAAACGATATATGGGACAATATGAGAGGGAGTCTCGTAGAGACAAAATTGGAAAGCCTCGAGTATCTTATCAGACACAGAGCGATATTTACAGATGCTTTTTTAAATAAGTTAGGAATGGAGCAGACGCCAACATGTAAAGTATGCAATGAGGTTGACGAAGGCTTTTCGCACTTGTTCTTGCACTGCAAAGGTTTGAAGGAAGCGAACGAGAAATGCAGAGAGATAATCAGGCACCTAAAGGGGGAAGAAAATGACAGAGATAAGGAATGGAATAGAGTCGTCCTGCTAGGCGTCGATAAAAAGGAAAAAAACAGCAAGCTGATTAATCTGCTCGTGATGGTCTTTGAAAGCGCGATATGGGAAAGAAGGGTAGTAGCAAAGAGAGAAGGAATCGTGATGAATGGTGAGCGTGTCTTTAAAAGGAAAGTGGAGAAATATGTAGAGTGCCTGTTCCTCTATTTTAAGCAAAACGACAAAATGGATGAATTTTACAATGTCTTTACGCCAGAGGTGTGCAAGATTTTTAATGATTTACAGTGGGAAGTACCAAGACAACAAGGGTAATTTTAATTATACGAGTGTTATTTATTGTTTTAGAGAGTTGACTGTGTTTTAAATTAAACATAACACTGAGTGTAAATACTAAATGTTTTATATGGAGTTAGATTTTATGTGTAAAAATAATGTACATTCTAATATTTTAAGATGAAAATGTATTTATATTGTAACATATTTTCTTGATGGAATTTTTTTGAATACTTTCAATAAATAAAAAAAAAAACAACAACAAAAAAAAACAGTGTCTGCACCATGCACGCTTCCTTTACAGAATGCGCTTAAGCAAGGTCTTTACAAGAAAAATGGGGTCCAAACCCACATGGGCTGTGCACAGAGGATTGGCAGTTCATCACCTTAACCTCTTGCTGACATAGCTCACGCGTATGAAATTACATCCCGGTGTGTGGAGCAAAAGAGAGGTTTCGGTGCAGGTCCTTTGCCCCTGTCGTCTGGACTGCGGAATGCGTTCTCGTTGACGGACCTCCAGAGACGCAAGAGCCTTACAGCAGCTGTGGCCAAAAAGCATTGAAACACAGCTCACGGTCGCGAAACACGTAGCCACAGTGCTAGCTCTTCACATTTCTCCACCCTCTCTAGTGCCAGCTCAGGGACCTGTACAAAGCTTCCCGGTTGTAGGCCTTGTAGGTGTGAGACAGACTGCAACAAAGCCAGACATTGCTGGAAAGAGGAGGCAAAGTGAGAAGCTTGCGACGAGGATGGGATTCGAACCCACGCGTGCAGAGCCCAATGGATTAGTAGTCCATCGCCTTAACCTCTCGGCCACCTCGTCCGAGGCCCACCCCGTTTAACGAAAACTATGCAAATGAGGGTTTCGTGTTCGCCGACTAGATGACTGCTTCTCAAATAGATTTGATTCAAGTCTTGGGGTATGAGCTGTGCCGTCATATAAACTGAAGGGTGACGATGCGGCGAGACGGCCCAAAGGTCTCACAGAACGGGACAACTCCATAGTCGAGCCGTCGCAATGCAGTCCAATCCTTGGGCGGCTAGGTACCGACTACCTATGGACTGCCCGTCCCAGCGAGTTAAATTTCTTTGGAAAATGTAACTTTTACCCGTGACCCTGAGTAGGATTACGCGGTATAGAAGATGGATCTTGGAGTGATCTTTGTTGGCTGACCACGCCTGGGGAGGGTAACCATGCTCGTGAATTTCCTTCATTTGTACACAATCTGTCTGACTGTGGATTGGTGGAGTCCAGGCGCTTTAGAGATACTTTTTCATCAACTTTTGCATTTTAATGTAAACAATCATATTTCGTAATATTTTGGGTCAGAAACATTTCATAGTACTATATTATGTGTAAATGTGTGAAAAGAATCAAATTGGAGTAGGTCGGGCAACTGATTATATGAGTTTGTTAGAAAAACCACTTTCCTTTGCTCCTAGCGCCTTCTAGTTCGCTGTATAGCGTTTTGAGCGGATAAAGAGCACAAGTGTGTAAGGGGACACAGGATGAATGTGAACTAGATTTCTTATTGTACTTTTGATGAAAAGTGACTTTCTAGACATAAAATGTCACTTTTTTCACCTTATCATACTTTTTCATCAACTTTTGCATTTTAATGTAAACAATCATATTTGTAATATTTTGGGTCAGAAACATTTCATAGTACTATATAATGTGTAAATATGCGACAAGAATCAAATTGGAGTAGGTCGGGCAACTGATTATATGAGTTTGTTGAATGTGAACTAGATTTGTTATTGTACTTTTGATGAAAAGTGACTTTCTAGACATAAAATGTCACTTTTTTCACCTTATCATACTTTTTCATCAACTTTTGCATTTTAATGTAAACAATCCTATTTCGTAATATTTTGGGTCAGAAACATTTCATAGTACTATATTATGTGTAAATATGCGACAAGAATCAAATTGGAGTAGGTCGGGCAACTGATTATATGAGTTTGTTAGAAAAACCACTTTCCTTTGCTCCTAGCGCCTTCTAGTTCGCTGTATAGCGTTTTGAGCGGATAAAGAGCACAAGTGTGTAAGGGGACACAGGATGAATGTGAACTAGTTTTGTTATTGTACTTTTGATGAAAAGTCACTTTCTAGACATAAAATGTCACTTTTTTCACCTTATCATACTTTTTCATCAACTTTTGCATTTTAATGTAAACAATCATATTTGTAATATTTTGGGTCAGAAACATTTCATAGTACTATATAATGTGTAAATATGCGACAAGAATCAAATTGGAGTAGGTCGGGCAACTGATTATATGAGTTTGTTGAATGTGAACTAGATTTGTTATTGTACTTTTGATGAAAAGTGACTTTCTAGACATAAAATGTCACTTTTTTCACCTTATCATACTTTTTCATCAACTTTTGCATTTTAATGTAAACAATCCTATTTCGTAATATTTTGGGTCAGAAACATTTCATAGTACTATATTATGTGTAAATATGCGACAAGAATCAAATTGGAGTAGGTCGGGCAACTGATTATATGAGTTTGTTAGAAAAACCACTTTCCTTTGCTCCTAGCGCCTTCTAGTTCGCTGTATAGCGTTTTGAGCGGATAAAGAGCACAAGTGTGTAAGGGGACACAGGATGAATGTGAACTAGTTTTGTTATTGTACTTTTGATGAAAAGTCACTTTCTAGACATAAAATGTCACTTTTTTCACCTTATCATACTTTTTCATCAACTTTTGCATTTTAATGTAAACAATCCTATTTCGTAATATTTTGGGTCAGAAACATTTCATAGTACTATATTATGTGTAAATATGTGAAAAGAATCAAATTGGAGTAGGTCGGGCAACTGATTATATGAGTTTGTGTTGTGGATAAAAATGACATGAAATAAACACGAGGGAGATTGAGTATGAGTAACAATGTAATTTTATTGGTAATTCACAGGACGGGTGGGTGCGTAGTCTGGAGGAGAGTAAGAGGGGGAGGAAAATGGGGTGCGTCCTGGGGACATGGGGAAATCAGGGTGGGTGAAGTGAGTGGACCACTGAGAGTCGGGCGGACTGGTGGGTGAGAAGAGGGACGGATGGTCGGGGCCCGGATCGGAGAAGACAACATCATCATCCTCGGATTGGAAGCTGGAGGGGGGTTCTGGGTCTGACTGTGTAGAGGCGTCAACACGCACGTTCGTGGGGCAGATTCTGTACCGAAGAAGAGGGGGGAACCCCGGATCTCCATTCTTGGGGGGGGGTGCTGCGAAGATAGTTAAGTAGCATCATGATATCAGCAGTGAGATGCACAAGCTGGTAATGAGTGTCCAGATCCAGGTCCAAACCCTGATCCAGGTCCAGTAACGGAGAGAGAGGGGACTGACGACGGGCACCGGCACCTAGACACATAGAAGCGGCATTAGGCGGATTGGAATTACGAGCAATTTAAGAGCAGTAATAGTAAAAAAGTCAAAAAGAAGTGTACGAGCTGAGGAGTGCTAAAAACATACATACACACACACTCTCTTCCTCATACACACACATGAATAACTTTAATAATATCTTATAGTAATAGAGAAACTCTATAAAAAACAGAATAGTAGGATATGCAGGACAGTAGAACTGTAATGATATTAAGAAGTTGGAAGTACAGTAAACCGCTTTTCAAGTAGTATAAATATATATAAAATAAGAAATATAGTGCAAATATGAAAATAAATTATAAACGAGAAATACAGGAAAAAAAGGAAAATATAACTTACTCATGATTCAGATGGTGAAGATTCTCGTCTCGCAAGGAAAGCCTTAATTTTTAGAGAACCATGAAGAAAGCCAGTTATAAGGGTGGCTGCCCCCCCTTCCTCGAGATAACGATAAGACCAAGGTCCCTCCCGGTTGTTTAGTCGTCTTGCTTACGTCATTTTTTTAACCTAGGGAAATGAGAATCCTGGTTTTTGAAAACCTAGGTAAAAGAGAATCCTGGTTTTTGAAAACCTAGGTAAAAGAGAATCCTGGTTTTTGAAAACCTAGGTAAATGGGAATCTTGGTTTTTGGCAACCTAGGTAACTAGAAACCCTGGGTTTTTGTTTCCTGGGTTGTTGGAAATGCCTGGGTTCTGATTTTATGTGTAAAGTAAAACCCCTGGTTTCAATTCTATGGGTAAGTGAAATAGGCCTTTTCTGGAAACCTATGGGTTATCTAGTGTGTAAATACAGTATAAATACTGGAGCTTAAGCTCAGGGTATTGAGATCACTTTTGAGAATTCTCATCGGTGTGGATCTCGTGTGGTGGAATGGAACAATAAAGCTGGACCCTTGCTTCTTCTCACTCACGGCTGGTGTATTTTTTCTATCTCCAACTGGGCTCAGAGGTAGATGTGAGTATTGGCTTCTAAGTTGAGTTTTAAATGTTTTTGGGTAATAGGCTAAATTCGAGCCAACATTCGAGTGGTTAGAAAAACCACTTTCCTTTGCTCCTAGCGCCTTCTCGTTCGCTGTATAGCGTTTTGAGCGGATAAAGAGCACAAGTGTGTAAGGGGACACAGGATGAATGTGAACTAGATTTGTTATTGTACTTTTGATGAAAAGTGACTTTCTAGACATAAAATGTCACTTTTTTCACCTTATCATACTTTTTCATCAACTTTTGCATTTTAATGTAAACAATCGCATTTCATAATATTTTGGGTCAGAAACATTTCATAGTACTATATTATGTCTAACTATGTGAAAAGAATCAAATTGGAGTAGGTCGGGCAACTGATTATATGAGTTTGTTAGAAAAAAACACTTTCCTTTGCTCCTAGCGCCTTCTAGTTCGCTGTATAGCGTTTTGAGCGGATAAAGAGCACAAGTGTGTAAGGGGACACAGGATGCATGTGAATAAGTTTTGTTATTGTACTTTTGATTCAAAGTGACTTTCTAGACATAAAATGTCACTTTTTTCACCTTATCATACTTTTGCATTTTAATGTAAACAATCATATTTCGTAATATTTTGGGTCAGAAACATTTCTTAGTACTATATTATGTCTAACTATGTGAAAAAAATCAAATTGGAGTAGGTCGGGCAACTGATTATATGAGTTTGTTAGAAAAACCACTTTCCTTTGCTCCTAGCGCCTTCTCGTTCGCTCTATAGCGTTTTGAGCGGATAAAGAGCACAAGTGTGTAAGGAGACACAGGATGTATGCGAACTACTTTTGTTATTGTACTTTTGATGAAAACTGACTTTCTAGACATAAAATGTCACTTTTTTCACCTTATCATACTTTTTCAACAACTTTTGCATTTTAATGTAAACAATCATATTTCGTAATATTTTGGGTCAGAAACATTTCTTAGTACTATATTATGTCTAACTATGTGAAAAAAATCAAATTGGAGTAGGTCGGGCAACTGATTATATGAGTTTGTTAGAAAAACCACTTTCCTTTGCTCCTAGCGCCTTCTCGTTCGCTCTATAGCGTTTTGAGCGGATAAAGAGCACAAGTGTGTAAGGAGACACAGGATGAATGCGAACTACTTTTGTTATTGTACTTTTGAAGAAAACTGACTTTCTAGACATAAAATGTCACTTTTTTCGCCTTATCATACTTTTTCAACAACTTTTGCATTTTAATGTAAACAATCATATTTCGTAATATTTTGGGTCAGAAACATTTCTTAGTACTATATTATGTCTAACTATGTGAAAAAAATCAAATTGGAGTAGGTCGGGCAACTGATTATATGAGTTTGTTAGAAAAACCACTTTCCTTTGCTCCTAGCGCCTTCTCGTTCGCTCTATAGCGTTTTGAGCGGATAAAGAGCACAAGTGTGTAAGGAGACACAGGATGTATGCGAACTACTTTTGTTATTGTACTTTTGATGAAAACTGACTTTCTAGACATAAAATGTCACTTTTTTCACCTTATCATACTTTTTCATCAACTTTTGCATTTTAATGTAAACAATCATATTTCGTAATATTTTGGGTCAGAAACATTTCTTAGTACTATATTATGTCTAACTATGTGAAAAAAATCAAATTGGAGTAGGTCGGGCAACTGATTATATGAGTTTGTTAGAAAAACCACTTTCCTTTGCTCCTAGCGCCTTCTCGTTCGCTCTATAGCGTTTTGAGCGGATAAAGAGCACAAGTGTGTAAGGAGACACAGGATGCATGCGAACTACTTTTGTTATTGTACTTTTGATGAAAACTGACTTTCTAGACATAAAATGTCACTTTTTTCACCTTGTCATACTTTTTCATCAACTTTTGCATTTTAATGTAAACAATCATATTTCGTAATATTTTGGGTCAGAAACATTTCTTAGTACTATATTATGTCTAACTATGTGAAAAAAATCAACAAAAGTAGTTCGCATTCATGGGCAAAAAATTTGCACCTGCCTATGCAAACATATATATGGCGGAATGGGAAACATCCCTTCTGGACAGGTGCAAATTTAAGCCCCTAGTTTATTACAGATACCTGGATGACATCTTTGGGGTTTGGCAACACGGAATGGAGGAGTTTGATCGATTCATCCTACTCGCAAACACACATCATCCGAACATCAAAACATAACGTTAATAGAGAATCCATCCAGTTTTTAGACACCATGGTTTTCTTGGGTGATCCTGTGGAGCAGTCCAGGGCACTCAAGACCAAAGTATACTTCAAAAATACAGATACACATAGTCTTCTACACAAATCGAGTTTTCATCCGAAGCACACGTTCAAAGGGATAGTCAAGTCCCAACTGATACGGTTCTATCGCATTTGTACGGATGAGAACGATTTCCACGACACCGCTCGAATTCTGTTCAAAGCCCTTAGACATAGGGGCTACAGTCGTAGATTTTTAAGACATATCAAAGCCACAACACTGAGGGAAATAAAGACTCCACCTCCAGTCACCCTGCTGCCGGGCCCCCAACAGGTCATCCTGTTAATAACTACCTATAATCAACAAACATTAGCCCTAAATAAAAAAGTCAAATACAATTTTGAATGCGCTCAACACCAACTACCGGTCTTGCAAAAATTCAAAGTCATTTCAGCGTATAGAAAGAACAAAAACCTTAAGGACATTTTGGTCCGCTCCAGATTTAGCTCAAAAACCCTCCGGCAGCGGTCTCCATGGCAAATGTATTATAGGAAAATAAAATACGCTTCAGGCACATCCATAACACAAAATCTAAACTTGAACACAAACAATATAGTGTACTGTATAACATGCGCATATTGCCGGAAACGCTATGTTGGGGAAACTAAAAACGCACTAGTAGTAAGGTTAAAACAACACCTACACGACGTGAAGAAGTACAACAAAAATACAAAACTGATTAACCATTTTAAAGAACACGGTGTAAATCATTTAACAATTTCAGGGTTGGAATCCAATAGGGCATGGACAGGTAAACAAAGGAAAAGAAGTGAGTTCAAATGGATACACAGATTAAAAACATGGACTCCCGGGGGACTCAATGAGAGGGGTAGAAATTTATGGTAGGACATCGGTTTAAACCATAACATGAGATTAAGTTCCGTATATGTAAAGCTGAGGAATGGGTTAAGAGTATAAATAAGGAATTCAGGTACTAAAGGGAACTATAGAATAACATTATCCAACAATAAAAAGAATACATGTTTGAAGATTGGAGGATGGAATAGGGGATCAAGGGAAACCTTTTTGATTTTGATGGTTTGATTTTTATTGTGTGTTTTAGAGGATTGAATGAAATGCGTGTTGAAGCACTTACCTTTCTTTTTTCAGAAAGGATTAAAGCACTTATAGACTACACCCTACCACACAGAGTGGGATTGGCACTTAACTTTCTAAGCACTTACCTTAGAGCCCCAGTCAATCATCCAGTATCGAACCTGTAGAAAAGAGAAAAACAAAGCACTTGGAAAACCATTTCACACACAACTCAATCCCTTATCCCCAATTCCCCATCCCAACCCCCTAACCCTACCCGGACCCCAAACTGAACCCTAAACCTAACCCTAACTGCTAACCCCCTAACCCCTAACAACCCCTAACCCTAACCCCTAACCCTAACCCTAAACCCCTAACCCTAAACCCCAAACCCTAACCCCATCCCTAACCCTAACCCCTAACCCTAATCCTAGCCCCCTAACCCTAACCCCTACCCCTAACCCTAACCCCAACCCCTAACCCTAACCCCTAACACTAACCCCCCTAACCCTAACCCCCCTAACCCTAACCCCCCTAACCCTAACCCTAACCCCGAACCCCTAACCCTAACCTCCTAACCTTAACCCTAAACCTAACCCTTGAACCCCATCGCTGACCCTAACCCCAACCCTAACCAAAACCTTGGAATCCCACTACTGACCCTAACCCTAACCTTTGAACCCCATGCCTGACCCCAACCCTAAGCCTAACAATCTGCTCGTTTTCGAATCTTATTCCTGAGCCTAAGCCTCACTCTAACCCTGAATAGTCTGTCCTTTTGATCAGAAGAGGATAGACATATAGGCCATTAAAAACCAAATAACCCATTTTTTGATAAATACACAGATCAGTCCTCACACACAAAAGACAGAATAAAACACTGAAAATATTAAAAAAAGACAAAAGAGAAGGAAGATGGAGATGTGCCAGTGCACATTTAACCTAAAACAGGGGACTTTAAATAAGAAATAAATAATTCAAAAACCTAACCCCTAACCCCTAACCCTAACCCCTAACCCTAACCCCCTAACCCTAACCCTAACCCCCCCCTAACCCTAACCCTAACCCCCTAACCCTAACCCTAAACCTAACCCCTGAACCCCATCGCTGACCCTAACCCCAACCCTAACCAAAACCTTGGACCCCCACTACTGACCCTACTCTTGAACCCTATGCCTGACCACAACCTAAACCCTAAACCCAACCTTTTTGAACCCCATCATTGACCCTAACCCCAACCCAAACCATAACCTTGGAATCCCACTACTGACCCTAATCCTAACCTTTGAACCCCATGCCTGACCCCAACCCTAAGCCTAACAATCTGCTCATTTTCGAATCTTATTCCTGAGCCTAAGCCTCACTCTAACCCTGAATAGTCTGTCCATTTGATCAGAAGAGGATAGACATATAGGCCATTAAAAACCAAATAACCCATTTTTGATAAATACACAGATCAGTCCTCACACACAAAAGACAGAATAAAACACTGAAAATATTTAAAAAGACAAAAGAGAAGGAAGATGGAGATGTGCCAGTGCACATTTAACCTAAAACAGGGGACTTTAAATAAGAAATAAATAATTCAAAAACCTAACCATAACCCTAACCGCTAACCCTAACCCCAACCCTAACCCTAACCCCCTAACCCCTAACCCTAACCCTAGGTTTCCACACGTGGACGCCCTCTTAAGTACATTTACTCCAGTCAAGTAATTAGAGCCTTTACTAGTTTACATGAACACATTCGGACGACTTACGTTACGTCAAAGCATTTTCCTAGGAGAGAAAATTTGTTTTGCACAAGCCTGTTTGGCACAGTTTCATAACAGGTTTCAAGTTGCACAGGTGAAACCCCAGTGTAGTTCGAGTCCAGTGCCCTTTTCTCCATGCAGTCGGCAAGTTAGTGCACGCGAAGGAAACGCTAGGCTATTGTACTGGAGCCGACGGGCGCGATTGTCCGTGTCAGACCCTTCTTCGACAACAACTTTGCAGTCTCGTTTATATTCTCGGGTTTCCGCACGTGGACGCCCTCTTCAGTACATTTACTCCAGTCAAGTAATTAGAGCCTTTACTAGTTTACATGAACACATTCGGATGACTTACGTTACGTCAAAGCATTTTCCTAGGAGAGAAAATTTGTTTTGCACAAGCCTGTTTGGTGAATGCCAAGGTGCTTTCCTGCTCATCTGAATAGAGTTCGCTCTGCATTACGACACAGTTTCATAACAGGTTTCAAGTTGCACGGGTGAAACCCCAGTGTAGTTCGAGTCCAGTGCCCTTTTCTCCACGCAGTCGGCAAGTTAGTGCACGCGCGTTAGTTGACACAGACCGTTGACATGCCTTGAGCGGGCTTGGACTTGCGTAGGGGAGACCCCAAGTCCAGTGCCATTTTCTCCTGGCCATCAGAGGAAGGGAGCGTGAGACAAGGCTTAAGTGCATTTCCTTGGTTCATTTATGTTCTGGTGGTTTATGTTTCGATCGTTTGAATGTGCCAACCTTCTTCACCAGCCGTACCCGCGACGGAGCATGAGACAAGGCTTAAGAGGGACTCCAAGGCTCATTTACGTTTTTGGTCGCTCATGGTCTCAACATTCCAGGATGTCACGGGTCTTCCCACAGCCCGTCAGGCTTTCCTCGTTAGTATAGTGGACAGTATCTCCGCCTGTCACGCGGAAGTCCGGGGTTCGATTCCCCGGCGGGGAGCTTGTTTTGCATTAGGCCCGACTGTATGAAAGCCACGGGCCCTGTTTGCTCAGCCGAGTGCCATTCTGTCCGCGGTGAGCCATAGTTTCCATGCGACGCATATACTCTCCTTTTGTTTCAGATTTTTCTGCCCTTACCGCACCAGATCAAATCACTCCGCTAATAGACGGCTCTCCCGCTTTATGTGGTTCAAGAAAGCAGGCCTTGCAAGTGGATTCAAAGTTTTGCCAAGTAAACACTCTGTTTGTGCCAATTTGCTTTAGACAAACAGCAGGAGACTGAGCACCAGTGACTTGTCACCTACAGCTGACAAAGCTGCGAGCAGGGTTCATACCTGCGCAAGAAAACCCCGTCGGACTTAGAGTCCGACGCCTTCAAGTGATTCAAGGAAACGCTAGGCTATTGTACTGGAGCCGACGGGCGCGTTTGTCCGTGTCAGACCCTTCTTCGACAACAACTTTGCAGTCTCGTTTATATTCTCGGGTTTCCGCACGTGGACGCCCTCTTCAGTACATTTACTCCAGTCAAGTAAATAGAGCCTTTACTAGTTTACATGAACACATTCGGACGACTTACGTTACGTCAAAGCATTTTCCTAGGAGAGAAAATTTGTTTTGCACAAGCCAGTTTGGTGAATGCCAAGGTGCTGTCCTGCTCATCTGAATAGAGTTCGCTCTGCATTACGACACAGTTTCATAACAGGTTTCAAGTTGCACAGGTGAAACCCCAGTGTAGTTCGAGTCCAGTGCCCTTTTCTCCACGCAGTCGGCAAGTTAGTGCACGCGCGTTAGTTGACACAGACCGTTGACATGCCTTGAGCGGGCTTGGACTTGCGTAGGGGAGACCCCAAGTCCAGTGCCATTTTCTCCTGGCCATCAGAGGAAGGGAGCGTGAGACAAGGCTTAAGTGCATTTCCTTGGTTGATTTATGTTCTGATGGTTTATGTTTCGATCGTTTGAATGTGCCAACCTTCTTCACCAGCCGTACCCGCGACGGAGCATGAGACAAGGCTTAAGAGGGACTCCAAGGCTCATTTACGTTTTTGGTCGCTCATGGTCTCAACATTCCAGGATTTCACGGCTCGAGTGCCATTCTGTCCGCGGTGAGCCATAGTTTCCATGCGACGCATATACTCTCCTTTTGTTTCAGATTTTTCTGCCCTTACCGCACCAGATCAAATCACTCCGCTAATAGACGGCTCTCCCGCTTTATGTGGTTCAAGAAAGCAGGCCTTGCAAGTGGATTCAAAGTTTTGCCAATTAAACACTCTGTTTGTGCCAATTTGCTTTAGACAAAAAGCAGGAGACTGAGCACCAGTGACTTGTCACCTACAGCTGACAAAGCTGCGAGCAGGGTTCATACCTGCGCAAGAAAACCCCGTCGGACTTAGAGTCCGACGCCTTCAAGTGATTCAAGGAAACGCTAGGCTATTGTACTGGAGCCGACGGGCGCGATTGTCCGTGTCAGACCCTTCTTCGACAACAACTTTGCAGTCTCGTTTATATTCTCGGGTTTCCGCACGTGGACGCCCTCTTCAGTACATTTACTCCAGTCAAGTAATTAGAGCCTTTACTAGTTTACATGAACACATTCGGACGACTTACGTTACGTCAAAGCATTTTCCTAGGAGAGAAAATTTGTTTTGCACAAGCCTGTTTGGTGAATGCCAAGGTGCTGTCCTGCTCATCTGAATAGAGTTCGCTCTGCATTACGACACAGTTTCATAACAGGCTTCAAGTTGCACGGGTGAAACCCCAGTGTAGTTCCAGTCCAGTGCCCTTTTCTCCACGCAGTCGGCAAGTTAGTGCACGCGCGTTAGTTGACACAGACCGTTGACATGCCTTGAGCGGGCTTGGACTTGCGTAGGGGAGACCCCAAGTCCAGTGCCATTTTCTCCTGGCCATCAGAGGAAGGGAGCGTGAGACAAGGCTTAAGTGCATTTCCTTGGTTCATTTATGTTCTGATGGTTTATGTTTCGATCGTTTGAATGTGCCAACCTTCTTCACCAGCCGTACCCGCGACGGAGCATGAGACAAGGCTTAAGAGGGACTCCAAGGCTCATTTACGTTTTTGGTCGCTCATGGTCTCAACATTCCAGGATTTCACGGCTCGAGTGCCATTCTGTCCGCGGTGAGCCATAGTTTCCATGCGACGCATATACTCTCCTTTTGTTTCAGATTTTTCTGCCCTTACCGCACCAGATCAAATCACTCCGCTAATAGACGGCTCTCCCGCTTTATGTGGTTCAAGAAAGCAGGCCTTGCAAGTGGATTCAAAGTTTTGCCAATTAAACACTCTGTTTGTGCCAATTTGCTTTAGACAAACACCAGGAGACTGAGCACCAGTGACTTGTCACCTACAGCTGACAAAGCTGCGAGCAGGGTTCATACCTGCGCAAGAAAACCCCGTCGGACTTAGAGTCCGACGCCTTCAAGTGATTCAAGGAAACGCTAGGCTATTGTACTGGAGCCGACGGGCGCGTTTGTCCGTGTCAGACCCTTCTTCGACAACAACTTTGCAGTCTCGTTTATATTCTCGGGTTTCCGCACGTGGACGCCCTCTTCAGTACATTTACTCCAGTCAAGTAAATAGAGCCTTTACTAGTTTACATGAACACATTCGGACGACTTACGTTACGTCAAAGCATTTTCCTAGGAGAGAAAATTTGTTTTGCACAAGCCTGTTTGGTGAATGCCAAGGTGCTGTCCTGCTCATCTGAATAGAGTTCGCTCTGCATTACGACACAGTTTCATAACAGGTTTCAAGTTGCACAGGTGAAACCCCAGTGTAGTTCGAGTCCAGTGCCCTTTTCTCCACGCAGTCGGCAAGTTAGTGCACGCGCGTTAGTTGACACAGACCGTTGACATGCCTTGAGCGGGCTTGGACTTGCGTAGGGGAGACCCCAAGTCCAGTGCCATTTTCTCCTGGCCATCAGAGGAAGGGAGCGTGAGACAAGGCTTAAGTGCATTTCCTTGGTTCATTTATGTTCTGATGGTTTATGTTTCGATCGTTTGAATGTGCCAACCTTCTTCACCAGCCGTACCCGCGACGGAGCATGATACAAGGCTTAAGAGGGACTCCAAGGCTCATTTACGTTTTTGGTCGCTCATGGTCTCAACATTCCAGGTTGTCACGGGTCTTCCCACAGCCCTTCAGGCTTTCCTCGTTAGTATAGTGTACAGTTTCTCTGCCTGTCACGTGGAAGACCGGGGTTCGATTCCCCGACGGGGAGCTCGTTTTGCATTAGGCCCGACTGTATGAAAGCCACGGGCCCTGTTTGTCAGCCGAGTGCCATTCTGTCCGCGGTGAGCCATAGTTTCCATGCGACGCATATACTCTCCTTTTGTTTCAGATTTTTCTGCCCTTACCGCACCAGATCAAATCACTCCGCTAATAGACGGCTCTCCCGCTTTATGTGGTTCAAGAAAGCAGGCCTTGCAAGTGGATTCAAAGTTTTGCCAATTAAACACTCTGTTTGTGCCAATTTGCTTTAGACAAAAAGCAGGAGACTGAGCACCAGTGACTTGTCACCTACAGCTGACAAAGCTGCGAGCAGGGTTCATACCTGCGCAAGAAAACCCCGTCGGACTTAGAGTCCGATGCCTTCAAGTGATTCAAGGAAACGCTAGGCTATTGTACTGGAGCCGACGGGCGCGATTGTCCGTGTCAGACCCTTCTTCGACAACAACTTTGCAGTCTCGTTTATATTCTCGGGTTTCCGCACGTGGACGCCCTCTTCAGTACATTTACTCCAGTCAAGTAATTAGAGCCTTTACTAGTTTACATGAACACATTCGGACGACTTACGTTACGTCAAAGCATTTTCCTAGGAGAGAAAATTTGTTTTGCACAAGCCTGTTTGGTGAATGCCAAGGTGCTGTCCTGCTCATCTGAATAGAGTTCGCTCTGCATTACGACACAGTTTCATAACAGGCTTCAAGTTGCACAGGTGAAACCCCAGTGTAGTTCCAGTCCAGTGCCCTTTTCTCCACGCAGTCGGCAAGTTAGTGCACGCGCGTTAGTTGACACAGACCGTTGACATGCCTTGAGCGGGCTTGGACTTGCGTAGGGGAGACCCCAAGTCCAGTGCCATTTTCTCCTGGCCATCAGAGGAAGGGAGCGTGAGACAAGGCTTAAGTGCATTTCCTTGGTTCATTTATGTTCTGATGGTTTATGTTTCGATCGTTTGAATGTGCCAACCTTCTTCACCAGCCGTACCCGCGACGGAGCATGAGACAAGGCTTAAGAGGGACTCCAAGGCTCATTTACGTTTTTGGTCGCTCATGGTCTCAACATTCCAAGATTTCACGGCTCGAGTGCCATTCTGTCCGCGGTGAGCCATACTTTCCATGCGACGCATATACTCTCCTTTTGTTTCAGATTTTTCTGCCCTTACCGCACCAGATCAAATCACTCCGCTAATAGACGGCTCTCCCGCTTTATGTGGTTCAAGAAAGCAGGCCTTGCAAGTGGATTCAAAGTTTTGCCAATTAAACACTCTGTTTGTGCCAATTTGCTTTAGACAAACAGCAGGAGACTGAGCACCAGTGACTTGTCACCTACAGCTGACAAAGCTGCGAGCAGGGTTCATACCTGCGCAAGAAAACCCCGTCGGACTTAGAGTCCGACGCCTTCAAGTGATTCAAGGAAACGCTAGGCTATTGTACTGGAGCCGACGGGCGCGTTTGTCCGTGTCAGACCCTTCTTCGACAACAACTTTGCAGTCTCGTTTATATTCTCGGGTTTCCGCACGTGGACGCCCTCTTCAGTACATTTACTCCAGTCAAGTAAATAGAGCCTTTACTAGTTTACATGAACACATTCGGACGACTTACGTTACGTCAAAGCATTTTCCTAGGAGAGAAAATTTGTTTTGCACAAGCCTGTTTGGTGAATGCCAAGGTGCTGTCCTGCTCATCTGAATAGAGTTCGCTCTGCATTACGACACAGTTTCATAACAGGTTTCAAGTTGCACAGGTGAAACCCCAGTGTAGTTCGAGTCCAGTGCCCTTTTCTCCATGCAGTCGGCAAGTTAGTGCACGCGCGTTAGTTGACACAGACCGTTGACATGCCTTGAGCGGGCTTGGACTTGCATAGGGGAGACCCCAAGTCCAGTGCCATTTTCTCCTGGCCATCAGAGGAAGGGAGCGTGAGACAAGGCTTAAGTGCATTTCCTTGGTTCATTTATGTTCTGATGGTTTATGTTTCGATCGTTTGAATGTGCCAACCTTCTTCACCAGCCGTACCCGCGACGGAGCATGAGACAAGGCTTAAGAGGGACTCCAAGGCTCATTTACGTTTTTGGTCGCTCATGGTCTCAACATTCCAGGATTTCACGGCTCGAGTGCCATTCTGTCCGCGGTGAGCCATAGTTTCCATGCGACGCATATACTCTCCTTTTGTTTCAGATTTTTCTGCCCTTACCGCACCAGATCAAATCACTCCGCTAATAGACGGCTCTCCCGCTTTATGTGGTTCAAGAAAGCAGGCCTTGCAAGTGGATTCAAAGTTTTGCCAATTAAACACTCTGTTTGTGCCAATTTGCTTTAGACAAACAGCAGGAGACTGAGCACCAGTGACTTGTCACCTACAGCTGACAAAGCTGCGAGCAGGGTTCATACCTGCGCAAGAAAACCCCGTCGGACTTAGAGTCCGACGCCTTCAAGTGATTCAAGGAAACGCTAGGCTATTGTACTGGAGCCGACGGGCGCGTTTGTCCGTGTCAGACCCTTCTTCGACAACAACTTTGCAGTCTCGTTTATATTCTCGGGTTTCCGCACGTGGACGCCCTCTTCAGTACATTTACTCCAGTCAAGTAAATAGAGCCTTTACTAGTTTACATGAACACATTCGGACGACTTACGTTACGTCAAAGCATTTTCCTAGGAGAGAAAATTTGTTTTGCACAAGCCTGTTTGGTGAATGCCAAGGTGCTGTCCTGCTCATCTGAATAGAGTTCGCTCTGCATTACGACACAGTTTCATAACAGGTTTCAAGTTGCACAGGTGAAACCCCAGTGTAGTTCGAGTCCAGTGCCCTTTTCTCCATGCAGTCGGCAAGTTAGTGCACGCGAAGGAAACGCTAGGCTATTGTACTGGAGTCGACGGGCGCGATTGTCCGTGTCAGACCCTTCTTCGACAACAACTTTGCAGTCTCGTTTATATTCTCGGGTTTCCGCACGTGGACGCCCTCTTCAGTACATTTACTCCAGTCAAGTAATTAGAGCCTTTACTAGTTTACATGAACACATTCGGACGACTTACGTTACGTCAAAGCATTTTCCTAGGAGAGAAAATTTGTTTTGCACAAGCCTGTTTGGTGAATGCCAAGGTGCTTTCCTGCTCATCTGAATAGAGTTCGCTCTGCATTACGACACAGTTTCATAACAGGCTTCAAGTTGCACAGGTGAAACCCCAGTGTAGTTCCAGTCCAGTGCCCTTTTCTCCACGCAGTCGGCAAGTTAGTGCACGCGCGTTAGTTGACACAGACCGTTGACATGCCTTGAGCGGGCTTGGACTTGCGTAGGGGAGACCCCAAGTCCAGTGCCATTTTCTCCTGGCCATCAGAGGAAGGGAGCGTGAGACAAGGCTTAAGTGCATTTCCTTGGTTCATTTATGTTCTGATGGTTTATGTTTCGATCGTTTGAATGTGCCAACCTTCTTCACCAGCCGTACCCGCGACGGAGCATGAGACAAGGCTTAAGAGGGACTCCAAGGCTCATTTACGTTTTTGGTCGCTCATGGTCTCAACATTCCAAGATTTCACGGCTCGAGTGCCATTCTGTCCGCGGTGAGCCATACTTTCCATGCGACGCATATACTCTCCTTTTGTTTCAGATTTTTCTGCCCTTACCGCACCAGATCAAATCACTCCGCTAATAGACGGCTCTCCCGCTTTATGTGGTTCAAGAAAGCAGGCCTTGCAAGTGGATTCAAAGTTTTGCCAATTAAACACTCTGTTTGTGCCAATTTGCTTTAGACAAACAGCAGGAGACTGAGCACCAGTGACTTGTCACCTACAGCTGACAAAGCTGCGAGCAGGGTTCATACCTGCGCAAGAAAACCCCGTCGGACTTAGAGTCCGACGCCTTCAAGTGATTCAAGGAAACGCTAGGCTATTGTACTGGAGCCGACGGGCGCGTTTGTCCGTGTCAGACCCTTCTTCGACAACAACTTTGCAGTCTCGTTTATATTCTCGGGTTTCCGCACGTGGACGCCCTCTTCAGTACATTTACTCCAGTCAAGTAAATAGAGCCTTTACTAGTTTACATGAACACATTCGGACGACTTACGTTACGTCAAAGCATTTTCCTAGGAGAGAAAATTTGTTTTGCACAAGCCTGTTTGGTGAATGCCAAGGTGCTGTCCTGCTCATCTGAATAGAGTTCGCTCTGCATTACGACACAGTTTCATAACAGGTTTCAAGTTGCACAGGTGAAACCCCAGTGTAGTTCGAGTCCAGTGCCCTTTTCTCCATGCAGTCGGCAAGTTAGTGCACGCGCGTTAGTTGACACAGACCGTTGACATGCCTTGAGCGGGCTTGGACTTGCGTAGGGGAGACCCCAAGTCCAGTGCCATTTTCTCCTGGCCATCAGAGGAAGGGAGCGTGAGACAAGGCTTAAGTGCATTTCCTTGGTTCATTTATGTTCTGATGGTTTATGTTTCGATCGTTTGAATGTGCCAACCTTCTTCACCAGCCGTACCCGCGACGGAGCATGAGACAAGGCTTAAGAGGGACTCCAAGGCTCATTTACGTTTTTGGTCGCTCATGGTCTCAACATTCCAGGATTTCACGGCTCGAGTGCCATTCTGTCCGCGGTGAGCCATAGTTTCCATGCGACGCATATACTCTCCTTTTGTTTCAGATTTTTCTGCCCTTACCGCACCAGATCAAATCACTCCGCTAATAGACGGCTCTCCCGCTTTATGTGGTTCAAGAAAGCAGGCCTTGCAAGTGGATTCAAAGTTTTGCCAATTAAACACTCTGTTTGTGCCAATTTGCTTTAGACAAACAGCAGGAGACTGAGCACCAGTGACTTGTCACCTACAGCTGACAAAGCTGCGAGCAGGGTTCATACCT
The DNA here is from genome assembly GCF_001660625.3 of Ictalurus punctatus. Classification (NCBI taxonomy): domain Eukaryota; kingdom Metazoa; phylum Chordata; class Actinopteri; order Siluriformes; family Ictaluridae; genus Ictalurus; species Ictalurus punctatus. Next base: position 5,282,649 of record NW_026521087.1, read on the forward strand.
GCGCAAGAAAACCCCGTCGGACTTAGAGTCCGACGCCTTCAAGTGATTCAAGGAAACGCTAGGCTATTGTACTGGAGCCGACGGGCGCGTTTGTCCGTGTCAGACCCTTCTTCGACAACAACTTTGCAGTCTCGTTTATATTCTCGGGTTTCCGCACGTGGACGCCCTCTTCAGTACATTTACTCCAGTCAAGTAAATAGAGCCTTTACTAGTTTACATGAACACATTCGGACGACTTACGTTACGTCAAAGCATTTTCCTAGGAGAGAAAATTTGTTTTGCACAAGCCAGTTTGGTGAATGCCAAGGTGCTGTCCTGCTCATCTGAATAGAGTTCGCTCTGCATTACGACACAGTTTCATAACAGGTTTCAAGTTGCACAGGTGAAACCCCAGTGTAGTTCGAGTCCAGTGCCCTTTTCTCCATGCAGTCGGCAAGTTAGTGCACGCGAAGGAAACGCTAGGCTATTGTACTGGAGCCGACGGGCGCGATTGTCCGTGTCAGACCCTTCTTCGACAACAACTTTGCAGTCTCGTTTATATTCTCGGGTTTCCGCACGTGGACGCCCTCTTCAGTACATTTACTCCAGTCAAGTAATTAGAGCCTTTACTAGTTTACATGAACACATTCGGACGACTTACGTTACGTCAAAGCATTTTCCTAGGAGAGAAAATTTGTTTTGCACAAGCCTGTTTGGTGAATGCCAAGGTGCTTTCCTGCTCATCTGAATAGAGTTCGCTCTGCATTACGACACAGTTTCATAACAGGTTTCAAGTTGCACGGGTGAAACCCCAGTGTAGTTCCAGTCCAGTGCCCTTTTCTCCACGCAGTCGGCAAGTTAGTGCAAGCGCGTTAGTTGACACAGACCGTTGACATGCCTTGAGCGGGCTTGGACTTGCGTAGGGGAGACCCCAAGTCCAGTGCCATTTTCTCCTGGCCATCAGAGGAAGGGAGCGTGAGACAAGGCTTAAGTGCATTTCCTTGGTTCATTTATGTTCTGGTGGTTTATGTTTCGATCGTTTGAATGTGCCAACCTTCTTCACCAGCCGTACCCGCGACGGAGCATGAGACAAGGCTTAAGAGGGACTCCAAGGCTCATTTACGTTTTTGGTCGCTCATGGTCTCAACATTCCAGGATTTCACGGCTCGAGTGCCATTCTGTCCGCGGTGAGCCATAGTTTCCATGCGACGCATATACTCTCCTTTTGTTTCAGATTTTTCTGCCCTTACCGCACCAGATCAAATCACTCCGCTAATAGACGGCTCTCCCGCTTTATGTGGTTCAAGAAAGCAGGCCTTGCAAGTGGATTCAAAGTTTTGCCAATTAAACACTCTGTTTGTGCCAATTTGCTTTAGACAAACAGCAGGAGACTGAGCACCAGTGACTTGTCACCTACAGCTGACAAAGCTGCGAGCAGGGTTCATACCTGCGCAAGAAAACCCCGTCGGACTTAGAGTCCGACGCCTTCAAGTGATTCAAGGAAACGCTAGGCTATTGTACTGGAGCCGACGGGCGCGATTGTCCGTGTCAGACCCTTCTTCGACAACAACTTTGCAGTCTCGTTTATATTCTCGGGTTTCCGCACGTGGACGCCCTCTTCAGCACATTTACTCCAGTCAAGTAATTAGAGCCTTTACTAGTTTACATGAACACATTCGGACGACTTACTTTACGTCAAAGCATTTTCCTAGGAGAGAAAATTTGTTTTGCACAAGCCTGTTTGGTGAATGCCAAGGTGCTTTCCTGCTCATCTGAATAGAGTTCGCTCTGCATTACGACACAGTTTCATAACAGGCTTCAAGTTGCACAGGTGAAACCCCAGTGTAGTTCCAGTCCAGTGCCCTTTTCTCCACGCAGTCGGCAAGTTAGTGCACGCGCGTTAGTTGACACAGACCGTTGACATGCCTTGAGCGGGCTTGGACTTGCGTAGGGGAGACCCCAAGTCCAGTGCCATTTTCTCCTGGCCATCAGAGGAAGGGAGCGTGAGACAAGGCTTAAGTGCATTTCCTTGGTTCATTTATGTTCTGATGGTTTATGTTTCGATCGTTTGAATGTGCCAACCTTCTTCACCAGCCGTACCCGCGACGGAGCATGAGACAAGGCTTAAGAGGGACTCCAAGGCACATTTACGTTTTTGGTCGCTCATGGTCTCAACATTCCAGGATGTCACGGGTCTTTCCACAGCCCGTCAGGCTTTCCTCGTTAGTATAGTGGACAGTATCTCCGCCTGTCACGCGGAAGACCGGGGTTCGATTCCCCGACGGGGAGCTCGTTTTGCATTAGGCCCGACTGTATGAAAGCCACGGGCCCTGTTTGCTCAGCCGAGTGCCATTCTGTCCGCGGTGAGCCATAGTTTCCATGCGACGCATATACTCTCCTTTTGTTTCAGATTTTTCTGCCCTTACCGCACCAGATCAAATCACTCCGCTAATAGACGGCTCTCCCGCTTTATGTAGTTCAAGAAAGCAGGCCTTGCAAGTGGATTCAAAGTTTTGCCAAGTAAACACTCTGTTTGTGCCAATTTGCTTTAGACAAACAGCAGGAGACTGAGCACCAGTGACTTGTCACCTACAGCTGACAAAGCTGCGAGCAGGGTTCATACCTGCGCAAGAAAACCCCGTCGGACTTAGAGTCCGACGCCTTCAAGTGATTCAAGGAAACGCTAGGCTATTGTACTGGAGCCGACGGGCGCGATTGTCCGTGTCAGACCCTTCTTCGACAACAACTTTGCAGTCTCGTTTATATTCTCGGGTTTCCGCACGTGGACGCCCTCTTCAGTACATTTACTCCAGTCAAGTAAATAGAGCCTTTATTAGTTTACATGAACACATTCGGACGATTTACGTTACGTCAAAGCATTTTCCTAGGAGAGAAAATTTGTTTTGCACAAGCCTGTTTGGTGAATGCCAAGGTGCTTTCCTGCTCATCTGAATAGAGTTCGCTCTGCATTACGACACAGTTTCATAACAGGCTTCAAGTTGCACAGGTGAAACCCCAGTGTAGTTCCAGTCCAGTGCCCTTTTCTCCACGCAGTCGGCAAGTTAGTGCACGCGCGTTAGTTGACACAGACCGTTGACATGCCTTGAGCGGGCTTGGACTTGCGTAGGGGAGACCCCAAGTCCAGTGCCATTTTCTCCTGGCCATCAGAGGAAGGGAGCGTGAGACAAGGCTTAAGTGCATTTCCTTGGTTCATTTATGTTCTGATGGTTTATGTTTCGATCGTTTGAATGTGCCAACCTTCTTCACCAGCCGTACCCGCGACGGAGCATGAGACAAGGCTTAAGAGGGACTCCAAGGCTCATTTACGTTTTTGGTCGCTCATGGTCTCAACATTCCAGGATTTCACGGCTCGAGTGCCATTCTGTCCGCGGTGAGCCATAGTTTCCATGCGACGCATATACTCTCCTTTTGTTTCAGATTTTTCTGCCCTTACCGCACCAGATCAAATCACTCCGCTAATAGACGGCTCTCCCGCTTTATGTGGTTCAAGAAAGCAGGCCTTGCAAGTGGATTCAAAGTTTTGCCAATTAAACACTCTGTTTGTGCCAATTTGCTTTAGACAAACAGCAGGAGACTGAGCACCAGTGACTTGTCACCTACAGCTGACAAAGCTGCGAGCAGGGTTCATACCTGCGCAAGAAAACCCCGTCGGACTTAGAGTCCGACGCCTTCAAGTGATTCAAGGAAACGCTAGGCTATTGTACTGGAGCCGACGGGCGCGTTTGTCCGTGTCAGACCCTTCTTCGACAACAACTTTGCAGTCTCGTTTATATTCTCGGGTTTCCGCACGTGGACGCCCTCTTCAGTACATTTACTCCAGTCAAGTAAATAGAGCCTTTACTAGTTTACATGAACACATTCGGACGACTTACGTTACGTCAAAGCATTTTCCTAGGAGAGAAAATTTGTTTTGCACAAGCCTGTTTGGTGAATGCCAAGGTGCTGTCCTGCTCATCTGAATAGAGTTCGCTCTGCATTACGACACAGTTTCATAACAGGTTTCAAGTTGCACAGGTGAAACCCCAGTGTAGTTCGAGTCCAGTGCCCTTTTCTCCATGCAGTCGGCAAGTTAGTGCACGCGCGTTAGTTGACACAGACCGTTGACATGCCTTGAGCGGGCTTGGACTTGCATAGGGGAGACCCCAAGTCCAGTGCCATTTTCTCCTGGCCATCAGAGGAAGGGAGCGTGAGACAAGGCTTAAGTGCATTTCCTTGGTTCATTTATGTTCTGATGGTTTATGTTTCGATCGTTTGAATGTGCCAACCTTCTTCACCAGCCGTACCCGCGACGGAGCATGAGACAAGGCTTAAGAGGGACTCCAAGGCTCATTTACGTTTTTGGTCGCTCATGGTCTCAACATTCCAGGATTTCACGGCTCGAGTGCCATTCTGTCCGCGGTGAGCCATAGTTTCCATGCGACGCATATACTCTCCTTTTGTTTCAGATTTTTCTGCCCTTACCGCACCAGATCAAATCACTCCGCTAATAGACGGCTCTCCCGCTTTATGTGGTTCAAGAAAGCAGGCCTTGCAAGTGGATTCAAAGTTTTGCCAATTAAACACTCTGTTTGTGCCAATTTGCTTTAGACAAACAGCAGGAGACTGAGCACCAGTGACTTGTCACCTACAGCTGACAAAGCTGCGAGCAGGGTTCATACCTGCGCAAGAAAACCCCGTCGGACTTAGAGTCCGACGCCTTCAAGTGATTCAAGGAAACGCTAGGCTATTGTACTGGAGCCGACGGGCGCGTTTGTCCGTGTCAGACCCTTCTTCGACAACAACTTTGCAGTCTCGTTTATATTCTCGGGTTTCCGCACGTGGACGCCCTCTTCAGTACATTTACTCCAGTCAAGTAAATAGAGCCTTTACTAGTTTACATGAACACATTCGGACAACTTACGTTACGTCAAAGCATTTTCCTAGGAGAGAAAATTTGTTTTGCACAAGCCTGTTTGGTGAATGCCAAGGTGCTGTCCTGCTCATCTGAATAGAGTTCGCTCTGCATTACGACACAGTTTCATAACAGGTTTCAAGTTGCACAGGTGAAACCCCAGTGTAGTTCGAGTCCAGTGCCCTTTTCTCCATGCAGTCGGCAAGTTAGTGCACGCGAAGGAAACGCTAGGCTATTGTACTGGAGTCGACGGGCGCGATTGTCCGTGTCAGACCCTTCTTCGACAACAACTTTGCAGTCTCGTTTATATTCTCGGGTTTCCGCACGTGGACGCCCTCTTCAGTACATTTACTCCAGTCAAGTAATTAGAGCCTTTACTAGTTTACATGAACACATTCGGACGACTTACGTTACGTCAAAGCATTTTCCTAGGATAGAAAATTTGTTTTGCACAAGCCTGTTTGGTGAATGCCAAGGTGCTTTCCTGCTCATCTGAATAGAGTTCGCTCTGCATTACGACACAGTTTCATAACAGGCTTCAAGTTGCACAGGTGAAACCCCAGTGTAGTTCCAGTCCAGTGCCCTTTTCTCCACGCAGTCGGCAAGTTAGTGCACGCGCGTTAGTTGACACAGACCGTTGACATGCCTTGAGCGGGCTTGGACTTGCGTAGGGGAGACCCCAAGTCCAGTGCCATTTTCTCCTGGCCATCAGAGGAAGGGAGCGTGAGACAAGGCTTAAGTGCATTTCCTTGGTTCATTTATGTTCTGATGGTTTATGTTTCGATCGTTTGAATGTGCCAACCTTCTTCACCAGCCGTACCCGCGACGGAGCATGAGACAAGGCTTAAGAGGGACTCCAAGGCTCATTTACGTTTTTGGTCGCTCATGGTCTCAACATTCCAGGATTTCACGGCTCGAGTGCCATTCTGTCCGCGGTGAGCCATAGTTTCCATGCGACGCATATACTCTCCTTTTGTTTCAGATTTTTCTGCCCTTACCGCACCAGATCAAATCACTCCGCTAATAGACGGCTCTCCCGCTTTATGTGGTTCAAGAAAGCAGGCCTTGCAAGTGGATTCAAAGTTTTGCCAATTAAACACTCTGTTTGTGCCAATTTGCTTTAGACAAAAAGCAGGAGACTGAGCACCAGTGACTTGTCACCTACAGCTGACAAAGATGCGAGCAGGGTTCATACCTGCGCAAGAAAACCCCGTCGGACTTAGAGTCCGACGCCTTCAAGTGATTCAAGGAAACGCTAGGCTATTGTACTGGAGCCGACGGGCGCGTTTGTCCGTGTCAGACCCTTCTTCGACAACAACTTTGCAGTCTCGTTTATATTCTCGGGTTTCCGCACGTGGACGCCCTCTTCAGTACATTTACTCCAGTCAAGTAAATAGAGCCTTTACTAGTTTACATGAACACATTCGGACGACTTACGTTACGTCAAAGCATTTTCCTAGGAGAGAAAATTTGTTTTGCACAAGCCTGTTTGGTGAATGCCAAGGTGCTGTCCTGCTCATCTGAATAGAGTTCGCTCTGCATTACGACACAGTTTCATAACAGGTTTCAAGTTGCACAGATGAAACCCCAGTGTAGTTCGAGTCCAGTGCCCTTTTCTCCATGCAGTCGGCAAGTTAGTGCACGCGAAGGAAACGCTAGGCTATTGTACTGGAGTCGACGGGCGCGATTGTCCGTGTCAGACCCTTCTTCGACAACAACTTTGCAGTCTCGTTTATATTCTCGGGTTTCCGCACGTGGACGCCCTCTTCAGTACATTTACTCCAGTCAAGTAAATAGAGCCTTTACTAGTTTACATGAACACATTCGGACGACTTACGTTACGTCAAAGCATTTTCCTAGGAGAGAAAATTTGTTTTGCACAAGCCTGTTTGGTGAATGCCAAGGTGCTGTACTGCTCATCTGAATAGAGTTCGCTCTGCATTACGACACAGTTTCATAACAGGTATCAAGTTGCACAGGTGAAACCCCAGTGTAGTTCGAGTCCAGTGCCCTTTTCTCCACGCAGTCGGCAAGTTAGTGCACGCGAAGGAAACGCTAGGCTATTGTACTGGAGCCGACGGGCGCGATTGTCCGTGTCAGACCCTTCTTCGACAACAACTTTGCAGTCTCGTTTATATTCTCGGGTTTCCGCACGTGGACGCCCTCTTCAGTACATTTACTCCAGTCAAGTAATTAGAGCCTTTACTAGTTTACATGAACACATTCGGACGACTTACGTTACGTCAAAGCATTTTCCTAGGAGAGAAAATTTGTTTTGCACAAGCCTGTTTGGTGAATGCCAAGGTGCTGTACTGCTCATCTGAATAGAGTTCGCTCTGCATTACGACACAGTTTCATAACAGGTATCAAGTTGCACAGGTGAAACCCCAGTGTAGTTCGAGTCCAGTGCCCTTTTCTCCACGCAGTCGGCAAGTTAGTGCACGCGAAGGAAACGCTAGGCTATTGTACTGGAGCCGACGGGCGCGATTGTCCGTGTCAGACCCTTCTTCGACAACAACTTTGCAGTCTCGTTTATATTCTCGGGTTTCCGCACGTGGACGCCCTCTTCAGTACATTTACTCCAGTCAAGTAATTAGAGCCTTTACTAGTTTACATGAACACATTCGGACGACTTACGTTACGTCAAAGCATTTTCCTAGGATAGAAAATTTGTTTTGCACAAGCCTGTTTGGTGAATGCCAAGGTGCTTTCCTGCTCATCTGAATAGAGTTCGCTCTGCATTACGACACAGTTTCATAACAGGTTTCAAGTTGCACAGGTGAAACCCCAGTGTAGTTCGAGTCCAGTGCCCTTTTCTCCATGCAGTCGGCAAGTTAGTGCACGCGCGTTAGTTGACACAGACCGTTGACATGCCTTGAGCGGGCTTGGACTTGCGTAGGGGAGACCCCAAGTCCAGTGCCATTTTCTCCTGGCCATCAGAGGAAGGGAGCGTGAGACAAGGCTTAAGTGCATTTCCTTGGTTCATTTATGTTCTGATGGTTTATGTTTCGATCGTTTGAATGTGCCAACCTTCTTCACCAGCCGTACCCGCGACGGAGCATGAGACAAGGCTTAAGAGGGACTCCAAGGCTCATTTACGTTTTTGGTCGCTCATGGTCTCAACATTCCAGGATTTCACGGCTCGAGTGCCATTCTGTCCGCGGTGAGCCATAGTTTCCATGCGACGCATATACTCTCCTTTTGTTTCAGATTTTTCTGCCCTTACCGCACCAGATCAAATCACTCCGCTAATAGACGGCTCTCCCGCTTTATGTGGTTCAAGAAAGCAGGCCTTGCAAGTGGATTCAAAGTTTTGCCAATTAAACACTCTGTTTGTGCCAATTTGCTTTAGACAAACAGCAGGAGACTGAGCACCAGTGACTTGTCACCTACAGCTGACAAAGCTGCGAGCAGGGTTCATACCTGCGCAAGAAAACCCCGTCGGACTTAGAGTCCGACGCCTTCAAGTGATTCAAGGAAACGCTAGGCTATTGTACTGGAGCCGACGGGCGCGATTGTCCGTGTCAGACCCTTCTTCGACAACAACTTTGCAGTCTCGTTTATATTCTCGGGTTTCCGCACGTGGACGCCCTCTTCAGTACATTTACTCCAGTCAAGTAATTAGAGCCTTTACTAGTTTACATGAACACATTCGGACGACTTACGTTACGTCAAAGCATTTTCCTAGGAGAGAAAATTTGTTTTGCACAAGCCTGTTTGGTGAATGCCAAGGTGCTTTCCTGCTCATCTGAATAGAGTTCGCTCTGCATTACGACACAGTTTCATAACAGGTTTCAAGTTGCACGGGTGAAACCCCAGTGTAGTTCCAGTCCAGTGCCCTTTTCTCCACGCAGTCGGCAAGTTAGTGCACGCGCGTTAGTTGACACAGACCGTTGACATGCCTTGAGCGGGCTTGGACTTGCGTAGGGGAGACCCCAAGTCCAGTGCCATTTTCTCCTGGCCATCAGAGGAAGGGAGCGTGAGACAAGGCTTAAGTGCATTTCCTTGGTTCATTTATGTTCTGATGGTTTATGTTTCGATCGTTTGAATGTGCCAACCTTCTTCACCAGCCGTACCCGCGACGGAGCATGAGACAAGGCTTAAGAGGGACTCCAAGGCTCATTTACGTTTTTGGTCGCTCATGGTCTCAACATTCCAGGATTTCACGGCTCGAGTGCCATTCTGTCCGCGGTAAGCCATACTTTCCATGCGACGCATATACTCTCCTTTTGTTTCAGATTTTTCTGCCCTTACCGCACCAGATCAAATCACTCCGCTAATAGACGGCTCTCCCGCTTTATGTGGTTCAAGAAAGCAGGCCTTGCAAGTGGATTCAAAGTTTTGCCAATTAAACACTCTGTTTGTGCCAATTTGCTTTAGACAAACAGCAGGAGACTGAGCACCAGTGACTTGTCACCTACAGCTGACAAAGCTGCGAGCAGGGTTCATACCTGCGCAAGAAAACCCCGTCGGACTTAGAGTCCGACGCCTTCAAGTGATTCAAGGAAACGCTAGGCTATTGTACTGGAGCCGACGGGCGCGATTGTCCGTGTCAGACCCTTCTTCGACAACAACTTTGCAGTCTCGTTTATATTCTCGGGTTTCCGCACGTGGACGCCCTCTTCAGTACATTTACTCCAGTCAAGTAAATAGAGCCTTTACTAGTTTACATGAACACATTCGGACGACTTACGTTACGTCAAAGCATTTTCCTAGGAGAGAAAATTTGTTTTGCACAAGCCTGTTTGGTGAATGCCAAGGTGCTGTCCTGCTCATCTGAATAGAGTTCGCTCTGCATTACGACACAGTTTCATAACAGGTTTCAAGTTGCACAGGTGAAACCCCAGTGTAGTTCGAGTCCAGTGCCCTTTTCGCCACGCAGTCGGCAAGTTAGTGCACGCGCGTTAGTTGACACAGACCGTTGACATGCCTTGAGCGGGCTTGGACTTGCGTAGGGGAGACCCCAACTCCAGTGCCATTTTCTCCTGGCCATCAGAGGAAGGGAGCGTGAGACAAGGCTTAAGTGCATTTCCTTGGTTCATTTATGTTCTGATGGTTTATGTTTCGATCGTTTGAATGTGCCAACCTTCTTCACCAGCCGTACCCGCGACGGAGCATGAGACAAGGCTTAAGAGGGACTCCAAGGCTCATTTACGTTTTTGGTCGCTCATGGTCTCAACATTCCAGGATTTCACGGCTCGAGTGCCATTCTGTCCGCGGTGAGCCATAGTTTCCATGCGACGCATATACTCTCCTTTTGTTTCAGATTTTTCTGCCCTTACCGCACCAGATCAAATCACTCCGCTAATAGACGGCTCTCCCGCTTTATGTGGTTCAAGAAAGCAGGCCTTGCAAGTGGATTCAAAGTTTTGCCAATTAAACACTCTGTTTGTGCCAATTTGCTTTAGACAAACAGCAGGAGACTGAGCACCAGTGACTTGTCACCTACAGCTGACAAAGCTGCGAGCAGGGTTCATACCTGCGCAAGAAAACCCCGTCGGACTTAGAGTCCGACGCCTTCAAGTGATTCAAGGAAACGCTAGGCTATTGTACTGGAGCCGACGGGCGCGTTTGTCCGTGTCAGACCCTTCTTCGACAACAACTTTGCAGTCTCGTTTATATTCTCGGGTTTCCGCACGTGGACGCCCTCTTCAGTACATTTACTCCAGTCAAGTAAATAGAGCCTTTACTAGTTTACATGAACACATTCGGACGACTTACGTTACGTCAAAGCATTTTCCTAGGAGAGAAAATTTGTTTTGCACAAGCCAGTTTGGTGAATGCCAAGGTGCTGTCCTGCTCATCTGAACAGAGTTCGCTCTGCATTACGACACAGTTTCATAACAGGTTTCAAGTTGCACAGGTGAAACCCCAGTGTAGTTCGAGTCCAGTGCCCTTTTCTCCATGCAGTCGGCAAGTTAGTGCACGCGAAGGAAACGCTAGGCTATTGTACTGGAGCCGACGGGCGCGATTGTCCGTGTCAGACCCTTCTTCGACAACAACTTTGCAGTCTCGTTTATATTCTCGGGTTTCCGCACGTGGACGCCCTCTTCAGTACATTTACTCCAGTCAAGTAATTAGAGCCTTTACTAGTTTACATGAACACATTCGGACGACTTACGTTACGTCAAAGCATTTTCCTAGGAGAGAAAATTTGTTTTGCACAAGCCTGTTTGGTGAATGCCAAGGTGCTTTCCTGCTCATCTGAATAGAGTTCGCTCTGCATTACGACACAGTTTCATAACAGGTTTCAAGTTGCACGGGTGAAACCCCAGTGTAGTTCCAGTCCAGTGCCCTTTTCTCCACGCAGTCGGCAAGTTAGTGCAAGCGCGTTAGTTGACACAGACCGTTGACATGCCTTGAGCGGGCTTGGACTTGCGTAGGGGAGACCCCAAGTCCAGTGCCATTTTCTCCTGGCCATCAGAGGAAGGGAGCGTGAGACAAGGCTTAAGTGCATTTCCTTGGTTCATTTATGTTCTGGTGGTTTATGTTTCGATCGTTTGAATGTGCCAACCTTCTTCACCAGCCGTACCCGCGACGGAGCATGAGACAAGGCTTAAGAGGGACTCCAAGGCTCATTTACGTTTTTTGGTCGCTCATGGTCTCAACATTCCAGGATTTCACGGCTCGAGTGCCATTCTGTCCGCGGTGAGCCATAGTTTCCATGCGACGCATATACTCTCCTTTTGTTTCAGATTTTTCTGCCCTTACCGCACCAGATCAAATCACTCCGCTAATAGACGGCTCTCCCGCTTTATGTGGTTCAAGAAAGCAGGCCTTGCAAGTGGATTCAAAGTTTTGCCAATTAAACACTCTGTTTGTGCCAATTTGCTTTAGACAAACAGCAGGAGACTGAGCACCAGTGACTTGTCACCTACAGCTGACAAAGCTGCGAGCAGGGTTCATACCTGCGCAAGAAAACCCCGTCGGACTTAGAGTCCGACGCCTTCAAGTGATTCAAGGAAACGCTAGGCTATTGTACTGGAGCCGACGGGCGCGATTGTCCGTGTCAGACCCTTCTTCGACAACAACTTTGCAGTCTCGTTTATATTCTCGGGTTTCCGCACGTGGACGCCCTCTTCAGTACATTTACTCCAGTCAAGTAAATAGAGCCTTTACTAGTTTACATGAACACATTCGGACGACTTACGTTACGTCAAAGCATTTTCCTAGGAGAGAAAATTTGTTTTGCACAAGCCTGTTTGGTGAATGCCAAGGTGCTGTACTGCTCATCTGAATAGAGTTCGCTCTGCATTACGACACAGTTTCATAACAGGTTTCAAGTTGCACAGGTGAAACCCCAGTGTAGTTCGAGTCCAGTGCCCTTTTCTCCACGCAGTCGGCAAGTTAGTGCACGCGAAGGAAACGCTAGGCTATTGTACTGGAGCCGACGGGCGCGATTGTCCGTGTCAGACCCTTCTTCGACAACAACTTTGCAGTCTCGTTTATATTCTCGGGTTTCCGCACGTGGACGCCCTCTTCAGTACATTTACTCCAGTCAAGTAATTAGAGCCTTTACTAGTTTACATGAACACATTCGGACGACTTACGTTACGTCAAAGCATTTTCCTAGGATAGAAAATTTGTTTTGCACAAGCCTGTTTGGTGAATGCCAAGGTGCTTTCCTGCTCATCTGAATAGAGTTCGCTCTGCATTACGACACAGTTTCATAACAGGTTTCAAGTTGCACAGGTGAAACCCCAGTGTAGTTCGAGTCCAGTGCCCTTTTCTCCATGCAGTCGGCAAGTTAGTGCACGCGCGTTAGTTGACACAGACCGTTGACATGCCTTGAGCGGGCTTGGACTTGCGTAGGGGAGACCCCAAGTCCAGTGCCATTTTCTCCTGGCCATCAGAGGAAGGGAGCGTGAGACAAGGCTTAAGTGCATTTCCTTGGTTCATTTATGTTCTGATGGTTTATGTTTCGATCGTTTGAATGTGCCAACCTTCTTCACCAGCCGTACCCGCGACGGAGCATGAGACAAGGCTTAAGAGGGACTCCAAGGCTCATTTACGTTTTTGGTCGCTCATGGTCTCAACATTCCAGGATTTCACGGCTCGAGTGCCATTCTGTCCGCGGTGAGCCATAGTTTCCATGCGACGCATATACTCTCCTTTTGTTTCAGATTTTTCTGCCCTTACCGCACCAGATCAAATCACTCCGCTAATAGACGGCTCTCCCGCTTTATGTGGTTCAAGAAAGCAGGCCTTGCAAGTGGATTCAAAGTTTTGCCAATTAAACACTCTGTTTGTGCCAATTTGCTTTAGACAAACAGCAGGAGACTGAGCACCAGTGACTTGTCACCTACAGCTGACAAAGCTGCGAGCAGGGTTCATACCTGCGCAAGAAAACCCCGTCGGACTTAGAGTCCGACGCCTTCAAGTGATTCAAGGAAACGCTAGGCTATTGTACTGGAGCCGACGGGCGCGTTTGTCCGTGTCAGACCCTTCTTCGACAACAACTTTGCAGTCTCGTTTATATTCTCGGGTTTCCGCACGTGGACGCCCTCTTCAGTACATTTACTCCAGTCAAGTAAATAGAGCCTTTACTAGTTTACATGAACACATTCGGACGACTTACGTTACGTCAAAGCATTTTCCTAGGAGAGAAAATTTGTTTTGCACAAGCCTGTTTGGTGAATGCGAAGGTGCTGTCCTGCTCATCTGAATAGAGTTCGCTCTGCATTACGACACAGTTTCATAACAGGTTTCAAGTTGCACAGGTGAAACCCCAGTGTAGTTCGAGTCCAGTGCCCTTTTCGCCACGCAGTCGGCAAGTTAGTGCACGCGCGTTAGTTGACACAGACCGTTGACATGCCTTGAGCGGGCTTGGACTTGCGTAGGGGAGACCCCAAGTCCAGTGCCATTTTCTCCTGGCCATCAGAGGAAGGGAGCGTGAGACAAGGCTTAAGTGCATTTCCTTGGTTCATTTATGTTCTGATGGTTTATGTTTCGATCGTTTGAATGTGCCAACCTTCTTCACCAGCCGTACCCGCGACGGAGCATGAGACAAGGCTTAAGAGGGACTCCAAGGCTCATTTACGTTTTTGGTCGCTCATGGTCTCAACATTCCAGGATTTCACGGCTCGAGTGCCATTCTGTCCGCGGTGAGCCATACTTTCCATGCGACGCATATACTCTCCTTTTGTTTCAGATTTTTCTGCCCTTACCGCACCAGATCAAATCACTCCGCTAATAGACGGCTCTCCCGCTTTATGTGGTTCAAGAAAGCAGGCCTTGCAAGTGGATTCAAAGTTTTGTCAATTAAACACTCTGTTTGTGCCAATTTGCTTTAGACAAACAGCAGGAGACTGAGCACCAGTGACTTGTCACCTACAGCTGACAAAGCTGCGAGCAGGGTTCATACCTGCGCAAGAAAACCCCGTCGGACTTAGAGTCCGACGCCTTCAAGTGATTCAAGGAAACGCTAGGCTATTGTACTGGAGCCGACGGGCGCGTTTGTCCGTGTCAGACCCTTCTTCGACAACAACTTTGCAGTCTCGTTTATATTCTCGGGTTTCCGCACGTGGACGCCCTCTTCAGTACATTTACTCCAGTCAAGTAAATAGAGCCTTTACTAGTTTACATGAACACATTCGGACGACTTACGTTACGTCAAAGCATTTTCCTAGGAGAGAAAATTTGTTTTGCACAAGCCAGTTTGGTGAATGCCAAGGTGCTGTCCTGCTCATCTGAATAGAGTTCGCTCTGCATTACGACACAGTTTCATAACAGGTTTCAAGTTGCACAGGTGAAACCCCAGTGTAGTTCGAGTCCAGTGCCCTTTTCTCCATGCAGTCGGCAAGTTAGTGCACGCGAAGGAAACGCTAGGCTATTGTACTGGAGCCGACGGGCGCGATTGTCCGTGTCAGACCCTTCTTCGACAACAACTTTGCAGTCTCGTTTATATTCTCGGGTTTCCGCACGTGGACGCCCTCTTCAGTACATTTACTCCAGTCAAGTAATTAGAGCCTTTACTAGTTTACATGAACACATTCGGACGACTTACGTTACGTCAAAGCATTTTCCTAGGAGAGAAAATTTGTTTTGCACAAGCCTGTTTGGTGAATGCCAAGGTGCTTTCCTGCTCATCTGAATAGAGTTCGCTCTGCATTACGACACAGTTTCATAACAGGTTTCAAGTTGCACGGGTGAAACCCCAGTGTAGTTCCAGTCCAGTGCCCTTTTCTCCACGCAGTCGGCAAGTTAGTGCAAGCGCGTTAGTTGACACAGACCGTTGACATGCCTTGAGCGGGCTTGGACTTGCGTAGGGGAGACCCCAAGTCCAGTGCCATTTTCTCCTGGCCATCAGAGGAAGGGAGCGTGAGACAAGGCTTAAGTGCATTTCCTTGGTTCATTTATGTTCTGGTGGTTTATGTTTCGATCGTTTGAATGTGCCAACCTTCTTCACCAGCCGTACCCGCGACGGAGCATGAGACAAGGCTTAAGAGGGACTCCAAGGCTCATTTACGTTTTTTGGTCGCTCATGGTCTCAACATTCCAGGATGTCACGGGTCTTTCCACAGCCCGTCAGGCTTTCCTCGTTAGTATAGTGGACAGTATCTCCGCCTGTCACGCGGAAGACCGGGGTTCGATTCCCCGACGGGGAGCTCGTTTTGCATTAGGCCCGACTGTATGAAAGCCACGGGCCCTGTTTGCTCAGCCGAGTGCCATTCTGTCCGCGGTGAGCCATAGTTTCCATGCGACGCATATACTCTCCTTTTGTTTCAGATTTTTCTGCCCTTACCGCACCAGATCAAATCACTCCGCTAATAGACGGCTCTCCCGCTTTATGTGGTTCAAGAAAGCAGGCCTTGCAAGTGGATTCAAAGTTTTGCCAAGTAAACACTCTGTTTGTGCCAATTTGCTTTAGACAAACAGCAGGAGACTGAGCACCAGTGACTTGTCACCTACAGCTGACAAAGCTGCGAGCAGGGTTCATACCTGCGCAAGAAAACCCCGTCGGACTTAGAGTCCGACGCCTTCAAGTGATTCAAGGAAACGCTAGGCTATTGTACTGGAGCCGACGGGCGCGATTGTCCGTGTCAGACCCTTCTTCGACAACAACTTTGCAGTCTCGTTTATATTCTCGGGTTTCCGCACGTGGACGCCCTCTTCAGCACATTTACTCCAGTCAAGTAATTAGAGCCTTTACTAGTTTACATGAACACATTCGGACGACTTACTTTACGTCAAAGCATTTTCCTAGGAGAGAAAATTTGTTTTGCACAAGCCTGTTTGGTGAATGCCAAGGTGCTTTCCTGCTCATCTGAATAGAGTTCGCTCTGCATTACGACACAGTTTCATAACAGGCTTCAAGTTGCACAGGTGAAACCCCAGTGTAGTTCCAGTCCAGTGCCCTTTTCTCCACGCAGTCGGCAAGTTAGTGCACGCGCGTTAGTTGACACAGACCGTTGACATGCCTTGAGCGGGCTTGGACTTGCGTAGGGGAGACCCCAAGTCCAGTGCCATTTTCTCCTGGCCATCAGAGGAAGGGAGCGTGAGACAAGGCTTAAGTGCATTTCCTTGGTTCATTTATGTTCTGATGGTTTATGTTTCGATCGTTTGAATGTGCCAACCTTCTTCACCAGCCGTACCCGCGACGGAGCATGAGACAAGGCTTAAGAGGGACTCCAAGGCACATTTACGTTTTTGGTCGCTCATGGTCTCAACATTCCAGGATGTCACGGGTCATTCCACAGCCCGTCAGGCTTTCCTCGTTAGTATAGTGGACAGTATCTCCGCCTGTCACGCGGAAGACCGGGGTTCGATTCCCCGACGGGGAGCTCGTTTTGCATTAGGCCCGACTGTATGAAAGCCACGGGCCCTGTTTGCTCAGCCGAGTGCCATTCTGTCCGCGGTGAGCCATAGTTTCCATGCGACGCATATACTCTCCTTTTGTTTCAGATTTTTCTGCCCTTACCGCACCAGATCAAATCACTCCGCTAATAGACGGCTCTCCCGCTTTATGTGGTTCAAGAAAGCAGGCCTTGCAAGTGGATTCAAAGTTTTGCCAAGTAAACACTCTGTTTGTGCCAATTTGCTTTAGACAAACAGCAGGAGACTGAGCACCAGTGACTTGTCACCTACAGCTGACAAAGCTGCGAGCAGGGTTCATACCTGCGCAAGAAAACCCCGTCGGACTTAGAGTCCGACGCCTTCAAGTGATTCAAGGAAACGCTAGGCTATTGTACTGGAGCCGACGGGCGCGTTTGTCCGTGTCAGACCCTTCTTCGACAACAACTTTGCAGTCTCGTTTATATTCTCGGGTTTCCGCACGTGGACGCCCTCTTCAGTACATTTACTCCAGTCAAGTAAATAGAGCCTTTACTAGTTTACATGAACACATTCGGACGACTTACGTTACGTCAAAGCATTTTCCTAGGAGAGAAAATTTGTTTTGCACAAGCCTGTTTGGTGAATGCCAAGGTGCTGTCCTGCTCATCTGAATAGAGTTCGCTCTGCATTACGACACAGTTTCATAACAGGTTTCAAGTTGCACAGGTGAAACCCCAGTGTAGTTCGAGTCCAGTGCCCTTTTCTCCATGCAGTCGGCAAGTTAGTGCACGCGAAGGAAACGCTAGGCTATTGTACTGGAGTCGACGGGCGCGATTGTCCGTGTCAGACCCTTCTTCGACAACAACTTTGCAGTCTCGTTTATATTCTCGGGTTTCCGCACGTGGACGCCCTCTTCAGTACATTTACTCCAGTCAAGTAATTAGAGCCTTTACTAGTTTACATGAACACATTCGGACGACTTACGTTACGTCAAAGCATTTTCCTAGGAGAGAAAATTTGTTTTGCACAAGCCTGTTTGGTGAATGCCAAGGTGCTGTCCTGCTCATCTGAATAGAGTTCGCTCTGCATTACGACACAGTTTCATAACAGGCTTCAAGTTGCACAGGTGAAACCCCAGTGTAGTTCCAGTCCAGTGCCCTTTTCTCCACGCAGTCGGCAAGTTAGTGCACGCGCGTTAGTTGACACAGACCGTTGACATGCCTTGAGCGGGCTTGGACTTGCGTAGGGGAGACCCCAAGTCCAGTGCCATTTTCTCCTGGCCATCAGAGGAAGGGAGCGTGAGACAAGGCTTAAGTGCATTTCCTTGGTTCATTTATGTTCTGGTGGTTTATGTTTCGATCGTTTGAATGTGCCAACCTTCTTCACCAGCCGTACCCGCGACGGAGCATGAGACAAGGCTTAAGAGGGACTCCAAGGCTCATTTACGTTTTTGGTCGCTCATGGTCTCAACATTCCAGGATTTCACGGCTCGAGTGCCATTCTGTCCGCGGTGAGCCATAGTTTCCATGCGACGCATATACTCTCCTTTTGTTTCAGATTTTTCTGCCCTTACCGCACCAGATCAAATCACTCCGCTAATAGACGGCTCTCCCGCTTTATGTGGTTCAAGAAAGCAGGCCTTGCAAGTGGATTCAAAGTTTTGCCAATTAAACACTCTGTTTGTGCCAATTTGCTTTAGACAAACAGCAGGAGACTGAGCACCAGTGACTTGTCACCTACAGCTGACAAAGCTGCGAGCAGGGTTCATACCTGCGCAAGAAAACCCCGTCGGACTTAGAGTCCGACGCCTTCAAGTGATTCAAGGAAACGCTAGGCTATTGTACTGGAGCCGACGGGCGCGATTGTCCGTGTCAGACCCTTCTTCGACAACAACTTTGCAGTCTCGTTTATATTCTCGGGTTTCCGCACGTGGACGCCCTCTTCAGTACATTTACTCCAGTCAAGTAATTAGAGCCTTTACTAGTTTACATGAACACATTCGGACGACTTACTTTACGTCAAAGCATTTTCCTAGGAGAGAAAATTTGTTTTGCACAAGCCTGTTTGGTGAATGCCAAGGTGCTTTCCTGCTCATCTGAATAGAGTTCGCTCTGCATTACGACACAGTTTCATAACAGGCTTCAAGTTGCACAGGTGAAACCCCAGTGTAGTTCCAGTCCAGTGCCCTTTTCTCCACGCAGTCGGCAAGTTAGTGCACGCGCGTTAGTTGACACAGACCGTTGACATGCCTTGAGCGGGCTTGGACTTGCGTAGGGGAGACCCCAAGTCCAGTGCCATTTTCTCCTGGCCATCAGAGGAAGGGAGCGTGAGACAAGGCTTAAGTGCATTTCCTTGGTTCATTTATGTTCTGATGGTTTATGTTTCGATCGTTTGAATGTGCCAACCTTCTTCACCAGCCGTACCCGCGACGGAGCATGAGACAAGGCTTAAGAGGGACTCCAAGGCACATTTACGTTTTTGGTCGCTCATGGTCTCAACATTCCAGGATGTCACGGGTCTTTCCACAGCCCGTCAGGCTTTCCTCGTTAGTATAGTGGACAGTATCTCCGCCTGTCACGTGGAAGACGGGGGTTCGATTCCCCGACGGGGAGCTCGTTTTGCATTAGGCCCGACTGTATGAAAGCCACGGGCCCTGTTTGTCAGCCGAGTGCCATTCTGTCCGCGGTGAGCCATAGTTTCCATGCGACGCATATACTCTCCTTTTGTTTCAGATTTTTCTGCCCTTACCGCACCAGATCAAATCACTCCGCTAATAGACGGCTCTCCCGCTTTATGTGGTTCAAGAAAGCAGGCCTTGCAAGTGGATTCAAAGTTTTGCCAATTAAACACTCTGTTTGTGCCAATTTGCTTTAGACAAAAAGCAGGAGACTGAGCACCAGTGACTTGTCACCTACAGCTGACAAAGCTGCGAGCAGGGTTCATACCTGCGCAAGAAAACCCCGTCGGACTTAGAGTCCGACGCCTTCAAGTGATTCAAGGAAACGCTAGGCTATTGTACTGGAGCCGACGGGCGCGATTGTCCGTGTCAGACCCTTCTTCGACAACAACTTTGCAGTCTCGTTTATATTCTCGGGTTTCCGCACGTGGACGCCCTCTTCAGTACATTTACTCCAGTCAAGTAATTAGAGCCTTTACTAGTTTACATGAACACATTCGGACGACTTACGTTACGTCAAAGCATTTTCCTAGGAGAGAAAATTTGTTTTGCACAAGCCTGTTTGGTGAATGCCAAGGTGCTGTCCTGCTCATCTGAATAGAGTTCGCTCTGCATTACGACACAGTTTCATAACAGGCTTCAAGTTGCACAGGTGAAACCCCAGTGTAGTTCCAGTCCAGTGCCCTTTTCTCCACGCAGTCGGCAAGTTAGTGCACGCGCGTTAGTTGACACAGACCGTTGACATGCCTTGAGCGGGCTTGGACTTGCGTAGGGGAGACCCCAAGTCCAGTGCCATTTTCTCCTGGCCATCACAGGAAGGGAGCGTGAGACAAGGCTTAAGTGCATTTCCTTGGTTCATTTATGTTCTGATGGTTTATGTTTCGATCGTTTGAATGTGCCAACCTTCTTCACCAGCCGTACCCGCGACGGAGCATGAGACAAGGCTTAAGAGGGACTCCAAGGCTCATTTACGTTTTTGGTCGCTCATGGTCTCAACATTCCAGGATTTCACGGCTCGAGTGCCATTCTGTCCGCGGTGAGCCATAGTTTCCATGCGACGCATATACTCTCCTTTTGTTTCAGATTTTTCTGCCCTTACCGCACCAGATCAAATCACTCCGCTAATAGACGGCTCTCCCGCTTTATGTGGTTCAAGAAAGCAGGCCTTGCAAGTGGATTCAAAGTTTTGCCAATTAAACACTCTGTTTGTGCCAATTTGCTTTAGACAAACAGCAGGAGACTGAGCACCAGTGACTTGTCACCTACAGCTGACAAAGCTGCGAGCAGGGTTCATACCTGCGCAAGAAAACCCCGTCGGACTTAGAGTCCGACGCCTTCAAGTGATTCAAGGAAACGCTAGGCTATTGTACTGGAGCCGACGGGCGCGTTTGTCCGTGTCAGACCCTTCTTCGACAACAACTTTGCAGTCTCGTTTATATTCTCGGGTTTCCGCACGTGGACGCCCTCTTCAAGTTGCACAGGTGAAACCCCAGTGTAGTTCCAGTCCAGTGCCCTTTTCTCCACGCAGTCGGCAAGTTAGTGCACGCGCGTTAGTTGACACAGACCGTTGACATGCCTTGAGCGGGCTTGGACTTGCGTAGGGGAGACCCCAAGTCCAGTGCCATTTTCTCCTGGCCATCAGAGGAAGGGAGCGTGAGACAAGGCTTAAGTGCATTTCCTTGGTTCATTTATGTTCTGATGGTTTATGTTTCGATCGTTTGAATGTGCCAACCTTCTTCACCAGCCGTACCCGCGACGGAGCATGAGACAAGGCTTAAGAGGGACTCCAAGGCACATTTACGTTTTTGGTCACTCATGGTCTCAACATTCCAGTGATTCAAGTGATTCAAGGAAACGCTAGGCTATTGTACTGGAGCCGACGGGCGCGATTGTCCGTGTCAGACCCTTCTTCGACAACAACTTTGCAGTCTCGTTTATATTCTCGGGTTTCCGCACGTGGACGCCCTCTTCAAGTTGCACAGGTGAAACCCTTCACCCTTGGAGTAAATGTACTCTTCAGTACATTTACTCCAGTCAAGTAATTAGAGCCTTTACTAGTTTACATGAACACATTCGGACGACTTACGTTACGTCAAAGCATTTTCCTAGGAGAGAAAATTTGTTTTGCACAAGCCTGTTTGGTGAATGCCAAGGTGCTTTCCTGCTCATCTGAATAGAGTTCGCTCTGCATTACGACACAGTTTCATAACAGGCTTCAAGTTGCACAGGTGAAACCCCAGTGTAGTTCCAGTCCAGTGCCCTTTTCTCCACGCAGTCGGCAAGTTAGTGCACGCGCGTTAGTTGACACAGACCGTTGACATGCCTTGAGCGGGCTTGGACTTGCGTAGGGGAGACCCCAAGTCCAGTGCCATTTTCTCCTGGCCATCACAGGAAGGGAGCGTGAGACAAGGCTTAAGTGCATTTCCTTGGTTCATTTATGTTCTGATGGTTTATGTTTCGATCGTTTGAATGTGCCAACCTTCTTCACCAGCCGTACCCGCGACGGAGCATGAGACAAGGCTTAAGAGGGACTCCAAGGCTCATTTACGTTTTTGGTCGCTCATGGTCTCAACATTCCAGGATTTCACGGCTCGAGTGCCATTCTGTCCGCGGTGAGCCATACTTTCCATGCGACGCATATACTCTCCTTTTGTTTCAGATTTTTCTGCCCTTACCGCACCAGATCAAATCACTCCGCTAATAGACGGCTCTCCCGCTTTATGTGGTTCAAGAAAGCAGGCCTTGCAAGTGGATTCAAAGTTTTGCCAATTAAACACTCTGTTTGTGCCAATTTGCTTTAGACAAACAGCAGGAGACTGAGCACCAGTGACTTGTCACCTACAGCTGACAAAGCTGCGAGCAGGGTTCATACCTGCGCAAGAAAACCCCGTCGGACTTAGAGTCCGACGCCTTCAAGTGATTCAAGGAAACGCTAGGCTATTGTACTGGAGCCGACGGGCGCGATTGTCCGTGTCAGACCCTTCTTCGACAACAACTTTGCAGTCTCGTTTATATTCTCGGGTTTCCGCACGTGGATGCCCTCTTCAGTACATTTACTCCAGTCAAGTAATTAGAGCCTTTACTAGTTTACATGAACACATTCGGACGACTTACTTTACGTCAAAGCATTTTCCTAGGAGAGAAAATTTGTTTTGCACAAGCCTGTTTGGTGAATGCCAAGGTGCTTTCCTGCTCATCTGAATAGAGTTCGCTCTGCATTACGACACAGTTTCATAACAGGCTTCAAGTTGCACAGGTGAAACCCCAGTGTAGTTCCAGTCCAGTGCCCTTTTCAACAAAGGCTTAATTTGCAGGCGGAGTTCGATTTGTTATCAACACAGGAGTCGGAGAGGCTGTTGTTACATACGCGTCAATTATTATGAATATGGGGATAAGGTCGGTCGGTTTTTGGCTCACCGACTGCGTGGCCAAGCGGCTTCACGCTCTATTACTCAGATTATGCAGTCCAGTGGTGCACTCACCTCGGATCCTGTAGAAATTAAGTCAACTTTAAAAGTTTTTACTCCTCTTTATACACAGCTGGAGCTACTGACGATTCAGGTAACATGGACCATTTTCTTAGAAATATTGATTTTCCCAGAGTTGACCCTCTATTGGCTTCTGAACTTGACAGCCCCATCACCCTAGATGAGATCATCAACTCAATCAACTCATTGCATGCTAAGAAATCACCTGGTCCGGACGGGTTTCCTTCCGAATTTTATAAGAAATTTCATGTTACGTTGGCCCCATTACTTCTGGAATCCTTAGAACTAGGGACGCTGCCACAAACATTGAGACAAGCATCTATAACTCTGTTGCTTAAAGATGGGAAGGACCCAACATTATGTAATTTGTACAGACCTATTAGCCTCCTCAATGGTGATGTCAAGATTTTAGCCAAACTTTTGGCCCCTCGTTTAGAGGGGATTCTCCCTAGCATTATTTCACATGAGCAAACCGGACTTATAAAAGGAGGGCATTCCTTTTCTAATATTCGTACTCTTCTTATTATTTTATATTCAAAACAAAACAGTGACTCCTCTGAAGTGGTCATTTCTCTGGACACAGAAAAGGCGTTTGATAGGATAGAATGGGAATATCTTTTAATGGTGCTGAAGAGGTTCAGCTTTGAGGATGGGCTGATATCATGGATCCGTGTGACATTATTTTTCGGATATATGCAACGATCTGGTCACAGGACGATTCTTACAATATCAAAACCATTAGTGCTTGGGAAGAGGAATTGGGCCTGGAGCTTGAGGATGATTACTGGGGCAGAGCGTTAGATATTATACGTACTGCCACCTCCTGTGCTAGACTTAGTTTCATTCAATTTAAAGTGGTCCACAGAGCTCACCTCTCTAGGAGTAAACTATCTAAAATATATCCTAATGTTCCTGACGTGTGAAAAATGCAAACTTTCACCCTGTAACCTGAGTCATATGTTTGCACTCTGTCTCAAACTGCAGAACTTTTGGAATTCTTTCTTCGAAACTATGTCCGACGTTCTTAAAATCAAATTGGATGTCTGTCCTTTAATTGCCATCTTTGGTGTTCCATCTCAAACTTGTTGTTAAAGGGTTTTTGTCCTTTTGTGAACCCTACAGTGCACGTCCCCGAGGCGCGCACTCCTCTCACTATTCACGTTTTCCTACAAAATGTCACCTCCTGTAATAACACGAGCACTGCTTTTTTATTTATTTCAATATTTTACGTATACAGATTATATACTTTCTATACATTTACAAAAGGCTGGCGTAGATTTAAAATGCTCTGAAAGTTTTAACCAAAGGAACAGAAATTATTATTATTAATTTTCATTAAACCGGTTTATGATGCTCGTGAGTATGGCTGTGCCACATACTGAACACCTTCAGCAAGACTTTAACGCGAACACGCGACAGGAAATACCGGTTTAAAGCAGCACGTGCAAACTTATATTGTCACTACAGATCCCATGGAAATAAATGCTACTTTTAAATCGTTTTACTCTTCACTTTATAAATCCGAATTTCCTACAGACGATACTAAAGTGAATGCATTTCTTGTAACCCTGTTATTAATTCGAATACTGCCATGCAACTGGACTCCCCACTCTCTCTTGAAGAAATTATAAATTCAATTAAAACTATGCAATCTAACTAAGCTCCTGGCCCGGTTGTATCAAAATTTGCAAATTACCCAAAGACAATTAATATTTAACATAGAAACAGATACTCACATACATTAACCAGTTGAAGGACGAAAGTAAGACACCGGGCCCGTGAGTGAGGAGAGGCAAGGGTCCAAGTTTATTGTTGCATGAGATCACACAGTTGAGACGTCCCAAGGATGATCCAAAAATCCAGAGCTGAAGATCTTCTATTTATACAGTTTTCTTATCTGACCGATCGTTATCAGTTCGTAGATGTAAATGGTGAATTCTCCATGCGTACTGAGGTTACTTTTGGAGTTCCACAGGGTTCTGTTTTAGGCCCACTGCTCTTTACTTTATATATGCTACCCCTAGGTCAAATTATTCGTAAACATGGAATTAGCTTCCACTGTTATGCTGATGATACACAGTTGTATGTTTCAGCGAAGCCAGAGGACAGACATAAGCTTAGTAAAGTTGAGGATTGTGTAAAGGACATTAGACATTGGATGTTAATTAACTTCCTTCTGCTTAATTCTGATAAAACAGAAATACTTTTATTAGGCCCACGTGTAGCTAGAAGTATCCTTTCTGATCACATGGTTACTCTGGATGGTCTTTCTGTTTCATCATGTGCAGCAGTTAAAGACCTTGGAGTGATTATTGACTCCAGCCTATCATTTGATGCTCATGTAGATAATATTACTAGGATAGCCTTCTTTCATCTCAGAAATATTTCTAAAATAAGAAACATATTGTCACTACATGATGCGGAAATACTAGTTCATGCATTCGTCACCTCTAGATTAGATTACTGTAATGCCATACTGTCTGGATGTTCCAGTAGGAATATAAATAAGCTCCAATTAGTCCAGAATGCAGCTGCTAGAGTCCTAACTAGAACTAGAAGATACGACCATATCACACCGATATTATCCACACTGCACTGGCTCCCAGTAAAATCTCGCATTAATTATAAAATACTCTTATTAACCTATAAAGCACTAAACGGTCTCGCGCCACAATATCTAAGCGACCTTTTGGTTTTATATGATCCGCCACGCCTACTTAGATCAAAAGATGCAGGCTATCTGACGGTACCTCGAATAGTGAAGGCTACAGCAGGGGGAAGAGCTTTCTCTTATAGGGCCCCACAGTTATGGAACAGTCTTCCTATTAGTGTTCGGGACTCAGACACAGTCTCAGTGTTTAAGTCTAAGCTTAAAACGTATTTGTTTACTCAAGCCTACCCTGACTAGATTCTGTTCTACTTTCTCCCTCTCTCCTTTCGCCGAGCCCCACACGAATTTATGGAAATACTAGAGATCCTGATCCTTTCAGCCTCTGGATGGAGCTCAAATCTTCTTTAATTCCAGACTGCTGGGACTACGGCTGCTCTTAACACCATACAGACTTCATATAAATCCATAATGAACTTTTTCACAATATCTGTTGTTACCCAGATGAGGATGGGTTCCCTTCTGAGTCGGGTTCCTCTCAAGGTTTCTTCCTCTTAAAACATCTTAGGGAGTTTTTCCTTGCCACCGTCGCCACTCAGTGGCTTGCTCAGTTGGGATAAATTCACACCTTTAATATCTGTATACCGTGTTGATATTTCTGTAAAGCTGCTTTGAGACAATGTCTATTGTAAAAAGCGCTATACAAATAAAATTGAATTGAATTGAATTGAATTCTTAGGGTCAGGATGACCCAGACATCAATATGTTTAGAGTTAGCTGTTCCAGAACACCATTAGGTACGTTAACCCTCATCTCTTAGGTGCAGCTTGGCTCCAAAATACATCTTGTCTTGTTTCACTCTTTAAAAATAACCTGACCTTGTCTGTGTCGCTTCCTGACTGGATTTTTGTCTTGAAAGGACACTTTCAAACACACCATCTCTACATTATGAGTAAATTTTATGTTTGCTCTAAATTTCTTTTTTTATAGTGCTTGCATTTACATTACCCTATAATAGTTTTTTTTTCATGAAACAGAATATGAAACAGATTAATTTGTTTTCTGCATACACACCAGGTGTGTGTGTGTGTGTGTGTGTGTGTGTGTGTGTGTGTGTGTCTCTTAGTTGACCTTCTGCCTGCGTGCAGACGTACCTCACCTACGCTCTGAGGCCTGCTGCACTAATTAAATACATGTATTTTTAACCCCCTACGCCTTGCTTATCTGTGTGTTGTATCTTAGGTGAACGTCAGCCCAGCTAATTCTCAATAAAATTACATACTACTCATATACTACTCATACCCTCGTGTTTTATTTCATGTATATTTTATTTCCAACAGTAGGAAGCATGAGGTTAAACACTGTGACTGTAAATAAACACAGATAAACAGGTGTTTACAGCTAGTGTACACTACATTATGTGCTGAAGATCCCGCCTGAGCCTATTGATCTCAGCGCGCAGAGCGTGCAGAGTCGCCTGTCCCTCAGTGCGCAGACTGTGAAGTTGCAGCCTGAGACTATGGTTCTCAGCTTGCAGAGTGTCCAGAGTCGCCTTTCTCTCAGCATGCAGCACCTTCAGAGCCACCTCTCTCTCCTCCGCCTACAAGAACACACACGGCTTTTAAACTCACGCACTTCGTTTTACATCTAAAACGTTACCCATGGACAGAACACACACTCTCCCCAAACGATATAAACACAACAATAAAACAAAACAGGAATGTGTTGGAATAAAGCTCAAGTGATCGAGTCACTGATGAATCGTTAGCAGAGTTATTTATGCTAGGTGACACAGAAGGTCAAAATTCAGAGAATTCACTCTGCTGACAAAAATCTGAGATTCGAGATCAACTGTTCCTGATCGAGCTCCTGTTCCATGTTCCCACTGCACTGGAGTACCCGTGAACTTTAGGGATAAGTGACGCGTTACTCGCCGCACCTGTTTTCGGGTCATTTCCAGCACAGTGTCCAGATCTTTCTGAGTGTACTTCAGCATGTCCACGTTCATGTCCTCGCTCTCCTGGGTCTCCTTCAGCATCTGCACCAGCAGGTCCAGCAGGATGGGGTCCTGAAACACTGTAGGCTCCACCTATACACACACACACACACATTCCTCCACTTGATGTGATGTTCATAGTCATTCATATGCACGTGTGTACATCTAAGTTTGTGTTTGTACACACACACACACACACACACACACACACACACACACACACACACCTCTTGCCTGTTCTTGGTGATGGGGAGTGTGGGATACTCATAGCTGGAGAGAGGAAGGGGGGTGACCCCAGTGCCTAGGATTCAAGCTCAAAGGTCTGTGAGGGAAATGACTAATTTTTACTTTGTAATAATTTTTTTTCTTGTTCTGTTTCATTCTCATGTGAGGATAACGCCTAAGAAGGTCATGTCATTACAGTGAGATCAGTACAGAACGTTTATCTGCTTACAGAGACACAAACATGTTCTTCTGTTCAAGGTTTGTCTAAACAGCTTCCAAGATCCTAAAACAAAGCCTGTTTGAACTGCCTCAAACTGCTTCTTATCGGTACACAGAATGATGTCATGCTCTGCGTTTCATATATATAGTAGTGGTTCAGTACAAGGATTCAGAGCGCTCTCATTATTCTATCCTGCTTTATTCCATCCTGTATTAATCATCTTTCTGTAATAAACCTTTTTACCTTTTTACCTTCAGAGGACGAGTCTGCGAGTGTTGTCTAATTTCCACGACAATTAGGCGTCCCCTGGCTGGGCTGCGCGAGTCTTTTCAGCTTTTCTGGACAACAAGCAAACCGGAGGACGCTCAAGGACGAGTTTCACCCTGAAGTCCATGTTGATGTGCAGGCGGTTTGCCCTTTGTTGTGTAGAGCGAAAGCCCGATGCAGCCTCAACACTGACTGGTAGGAATAATCACGAGTTTAGAATTCAGAATTAGAATTTTATAAAGTCATTGCGTATTGCTGTGTGTATGGAAGGGAGTCAGTGATATAAGAAATGCGTGTATTACATTGAGAGAAGTATTACATGGAGCGATTTCTTATAAGAAGTTTGAGGAACTTCGCCTCTGCGACGGCAGAGAGATTGGTGTTTCTTAGATCACAGATTCAAAACTAAGATATATACCAACGGGTGGGTGGGTGTGTGGGTGTGTGTGTGTATATATATATATATATATATATATATATATATATATATATATATATATATATATATATATATATATATATATATATATATATATATGAGAGAGAGAGAGAGAGAGAGAGAGAGAGAGATAACGGTAAAAGTAAACGGAAAGTCCGGTTCGAGGAATAAATAAGTAAAGAAGTACTTAAGAAGCACAAGAGGCGCAGTATTTTTACAGCAGATCATCATCAAGTGGCATGCCCATTGACTCATTCCATCATATCAGCGGTACATGATATATTTGGCAAATTTAACGCACAAGTAAATTTTACTGAGATAAAAAAAAATTAAATGTGGACTCGCTCTCACAGGTAAACTCTTTTACATTCTTAAAGTTTGCTCAATTGATCCTACAGGTTGTATGATTAATTGAATGTCTAGAGATTTGGCACACATTTTGAACCTTTTCTGTCTGTGCACGAGAATGCATATTCACTTGATTTTCATGGCATGTTAAATTGAATAAAACTTTGAAAGTTATAGAAGGTGTAAAAGAAAAAATAAATAAATAAATAAAATATGGGAAAAACATGTAGCAAAGCACATCCTGTGACACAGGGTGCTCATATGTTGATCCTAATATCATGTTTATGCATGTGAATTATGGGGAAAGATGTTTCAACCAATATGATGTATGGGTTAAAGAATGTGCTTTTCCTGAAAAAGGTAGTTTTAGTCTCAGACAGTTAGAAGATCTGAAACTTAATTTAGAGACAAAGGAGAGAGAGAGAGAGAGAGAGAGAGAGAGAGAGAGAGAGAGAGAGAGAGAGAGAGAGAGAGAGAGAGAGAGAGACCCCTAAAACAAAGAGTGAAGCACAGTTTTTAGCTGACTGGAAGGCTTTTGCTGAATGGCACAGCGAGGTACATAAAAGAGAGAAAAAAAATTCAGGCAGGGCCCTCACCTGTACTCAGTGTGCTAAACTGCAGAAAGCCAATCTCGACCTGGACTCCGCCCCACCGCAACGCCCACAGCCAGTAAAGAGGGAGGAACCTGCAGTTTCAGAGGCACCTCCTCACGATGAAGCGGCCCAGCCTACGCCACTCTATCTGAACCTGTCAGAACTGAGCCACAACCCCCACTGAACTATGCTCCAGCTGTCCTAACCTCACCGGTGGCATTACACACAAGATCCCAAGTGAAGGGACCAACAACATTGCTGCCTGAGGGCTTCAGACCAACAAAATCGGACAGAGAACGAGTTTAACAAGAGCTTAACGTGTGCAAGACACGTGGTTAAAACCACAGTTAGACTTTGTGATTTATGGATATACAACAATCAGAAACGATAGGGAAACGGGTAAACGTGGAGGGGTAGCAACTTTTGTAAGAAATGATGTGAAATATAACCCAGTCAATAAAGGGAAAGAACATGAATCTGTGGTAGTTAGAATACGGACAGGAAAAGACAGTATAATGATAGTCAACTTTTATAATCCCTGTAATAGACTGAGCACTGATACACTGAATTCAGTATGTGGGTTGACACAAGGGAAAACAGTATGGTGTAGGGATTTTAATGCACACAGCACGATATGGGGGAGTAAGAACACAGATATAAATGGATCAGTGATAGAGGAATTTATAGACGATAAAAACTTGGTATGTGTTAATGACGGGAAGGGCACACGGTATAGTAGTTCACATAACACAGAAAGTGCTACTGATCTGACAATAATGTCACCTGAAATGGCAGGAATCAGCACATGGGAGGTTTTAGACCAGTCGACAGTAGGTAGTGATCACTATCCAATAATAACCAGGATTGGAGTAGAGATACACCAGGATAGCGAAGTGAGAACACCAAGGTGGAGGTTAGATAAAGCTGATTGGCAGATGTTCCAAATGCTGAGTGAAATAAAATGTGTGGAACTAGTGAATAAGGATATTACAGATGTAGAAGAAATGTACAGAAAAGTGACTATGGCAATTATACAAACAGCTGAAGAAACAATTCCTAAAAAGACAAGATGTGAACGAAGAAAGAGCGTGCCATGGAGGAATGAGAGCTGTAGTATAGTAATTAAAAAGAGAAATAAAGCTTTTAGGCAACTCAAAGCTCACCATACACTGGTAACTTTGATTAACTATAAAAGGGCACAAGCAGTAGTTAGGAAAACAATCAGATCAGCCAAACGTGGGTATTGGAGACAATTCTGCAATGAAATTGGAAGAGAAACCCAGCTATAAGACATATGGAGAACAATTAGGAAAATGAACGGAATAAGAAACAGTGTAGAAATACGTGTTAAGTAGCAATAATAAAAATGCTATCAGCAATGCAGAAAAAGCAGAACTTTTGGTAAAAACTTTTGTGAAGATCCACAGTACTGAAAACCTATCCTCAACAGCTAAGCAGTGTAGAGATCAAACACTTGCCCAAAATCCAGGGATAGTGGAAAGAAGGACTACATCAGGGGGAGAGTTGGACTTGCCATATACTCTATTTGAATTAAAAAGGGCCACATCAAATGCACGGCAAACGGCACCAGGGAAAGACGGTATATGCTATAGCATGTTAGGTCACATGAGAGACACTACACTTGATGTAGTATTAAGACGGTTCAATATGGTATGGAATACAGGAAAAATCCCACTAACATGGAAACAGGCAGTTATAGTTCCAATACTCAAACCTGGCAAAGACCCGTCAGATCCAGCAAGCTATAAAGCCATAGCATTAACATCACAGCTAGGCAAAACTATGGAGAGGACGATAACAGATAGCTCAGATCACTATATAGAAAGTAAAGGTCTTCTCTCACCGTATCAGTCAGGATTTCATAAAGGGATTCTGTATTATGCCTAGAGTCAGAAGTTAGGAAAGCTCAGACTAACAAAGAAAGTGTAATTGCTGTATTTTTTGATGTTGAAAAGGCATATGATATGCTTTGGAAGGATGGACTTATGTAATTAAACTCGACAAATTAGGAATAAATGTTTAGATATATAATTGGGTATTAGACATCCTGAACAGAAGAGCAATAGAAGTTAGAGTAGGTGCAGAGTACTCAAATAGGTATGCAGTGGAAAATGGTACCCCACAAGGCAGTGTATGTAGCCCAATACTGTTTAATATTATGATTAATGACATATTTGATCAGGTTGGAGAAAATATAGGTAAGTCTCTTTATGCGGATGATGGGGCACTCTGGGTTAGGGGTCGGAATATAGAATATTTAAGAAAGAAAATGCACCATGCAATAGGGAAAGTAGAACAGAGGGCAAATGAATGGGGATTTCAACTATCAATTTCAAAATCACAAGCTATATGTTTTTCTAAACGTCATAAAACAGTACCACTTAAATGATATGGGCTAGATCTTGAACAGGTCAGGGCTGTGAGATTTTTAGGAGTGATTTTTGATGAGAAGCTGACCTGGGGTCCACATATTGATAAAATTAAGAACAAATGTGAAAAGATTAATAATGTTCTGTGATGTCTGTCAGGACGAGACTGGGGAGCAAGTAGGGCATCGCTCATAAATATCTATCAGGCTCTTATGAGGGCCGCCTTTGATTATGGCTGCTTATCATATATGTCTTCATCACAATCAAATCTTAAAAAGCTTGATGTGGAACAGGCACAAGCACTTCTGATCTGTACTAGAGCATTTAAATCATCATGAGGGACTGCATTACAGGTGGAGACAGGAGAGATGCCGTTGTGTATGAGGAGGGTTAAGATCATGCTGGCATATTGGGTAAATCTACAAGGGTATAGCAGGGTGCACTCCACGAAAGCCATCTTACAAGAATGCTCAGAGTTTTATAGGACTAACTTTAATAGCTTCGGATGGTTAGGAAATGCAAAGGCACAAAACGCAGGTCTCAGTCAGCTACAAGTGAGCCCCATTATGGCGATACCAACTGTACCACCATGGAGATTCATAAAACCATCTGTAGATACAAGAATACAACAAATATTAAAAGAGAATTCTAAAATAGCACCACAAGGGATAATAATTCGAAACTATATGGACCAGTATCAGGATAAATTACTCATATATACAGACGGGTCAAAACAACCTGAGACTGGCCTCAACGGTGCAGCTTTTTTCATTCCCTCGGTATGAAGTAGCAGTCAAAAAAAAAGGGCGACCGATCATTTATCAGTGTACACCGTAGAATTATTAGGAGTCCTACTGGCATTGCAGTGGTTGGAAAAAAATCATCAGAATCAAGATGTCGCTATAGCTTCTGACAGTCTATCAGCACTATCAAGCATACAGTCTGGGAAAACATAATTCAGAGAAGACGTTGTCTACCAAATATTTCATCTGCTTCTCATACTTCATGCTAAGGGGCTGAGTGTTTTCTTCTCCTGGGTTCCTGCACATGTAGCGGTAGAAGGAAATGAAATTGTGGATGTACTGGCAAAAAGATCTATAAAACATGAAACAGTTGATATACAAGTACCATTAAGAAGAGCAGAGATCAAACCCATTATAAAGGGACATGCGCATAAAATATGGCAGGAATACTGGGACACAGCTGACACCGGACGACACCTATATACCATACAAAAACAAGTAGGCATGAGTGTGAGGCAGGGCAGAAACCCAAAGGAAGAGATGATAATTATGCGTCTTAGAATAGGTCATGCTGGCTTAAATCTAGCATTAAACAGAATAGGAAAACACCCCACTGGACTCTGCACACACTGCAGTACACAAGAGACAGTGAAACACATTCTGTTAGACTGCAAAAGGTATGAGGAGGAAAGAACTGAGCTAGAGATGCAGATTAGAAAACAAAATATGACACTAGAGAACTTGCTGTGGAAAACATCTGGGAAAATGCACCGCCCCTAATAAACTATCTAAAAAATACTGGGATAAGTGAGAGACTTTAGTAATCTAGTAGGAATATCTAGTATATAGTTATTTATCTCTTTATTTTCTTTTATTTATGTAGTATTGTTTTGGTATTATTATAATTTTTTTTTCATTTTATTTTATTTTTTCTGCCAAACTACTGCCCACACTCCAGTCCAGTAGGTGGCGGTAATGCACCTTTAGCTAGTTTGCCAACCGCCATTAAATCAAAAAGAAGACGACTATAGCTCCTAAACGCACGCGCGAAGCCGGATGACTCAGCCATTAAAGTAGTAAAAGAGCTCTAATTAGCCAGTGAAGCTAAATGTCGTTCGGCCACGTCCACTTATAAAAGTAAATCATACAATATTCTCAGATGGGGCAGTTATTGACAGAGTGAATTCATCGTTTTAAATAGAATCAAAAATAACATCGACCTATTTGCTAATCTCATTTCGATTAGCTTGCTCATTAATTACACTGCGCATGCGTGGACTGGACTGCCTCCTCAAAAGCTAGCACCGCTAGCATATTTGTATAATATTAACATTAATATTGAACCAAAGGAGTGAATAAAAAAAAGTTCTAAAATGTTATTTCTCACTTCTTCTCCTCTTGTTCTTCTCCGTGCGGGTGTGAGTTATCTTTAGTCGGTTCCTTGGTGATTCGGTCATTAGTGAACCGAGCTCCGAGAGTGAACCATTGTGCCGTCACCACCTGCTTCATACTGATACACCTGAAACACAGGTGTTAACACCGTTAACTACACACATACACACAATACAGCACAAAACAGCACGGGTTCGGTTACACAGAACCGAATAAACTCACTTTAGTTTGGGTCCAAACGGGCCAGAACTAACACTAACAACGCTTTCTGCTCCTCACTTCGACTTCTCGCGCTCGCGGTGACGTCACCAACGTAACAGACGTTCACGTAAATTTGAATCTGTGAGGAGAAAATAAAATAAACCCAAATATTATTTTATAAAAAGCTTCATTAGTCTCTTCTTCTTAAACACGGTAGAGGATAAGATATACAAATACATAAAAAAAAAACAGCTTCATCATTATTTTAAATCAAATCCACTTTAAAAGTGCTCCTTTCCAATTAAATTTTAATTAAAAATATACTTTATCTTACTCTTGTTCAATTTAATTTTTTTTTATTAATATTTAATTAATTGATGATTGTAGTCGTGTTGAGGTTTCATGTTCTTTGTGCTTTATTATCATAAATATACACTTTTTTTAAACTTTGGACACAAAATGTAAACATTCCTCATGAATCCAGAACATTCATTTGTTTATTATTTAGAAAGTAATAATTAAACAGCTGAATAAAATGATCAGATTAATCACTTGCAACATTTAGGATATGAATTTCTTGTATTAAGCGAGGTTTTTAATTTCTACAAGTGTTCATACAGACTGAAAGACCACAGATGAAACGGATTTAACAGACACAGCACACCTACTTCACTGATACAGAAAGAGATGCCACACACACTTCACTAAAACAGACAGAAAGGCCACACCCACTTCACAGACAGACAAAGAGGCGACACCTACTTCACTGAGACAGAGAGGCCACACCTACTTCACTGAGACAGACAGAGATGCCACACCTACATCACTAAAACAGACAGAGAGGCCACACCCACTTCACTGAAACCTCTCTGTATGTATAGGTCCATGACATTTTTATCACTACAAATGACTACAAATAACCATAAAAACTCATCTATCATGAGAGGTTTGGATTCATTCTTCATTCTCAAATCTGGGTTTATCAAAGCGTGCGATCAAAGTTCTAAATTTGTGCAAAAGACCCTCCAAGCAAATGGATTTTATCACACATGTGTAGGAGGAGCTGAACACCACGCCCACTGATAAATCCCACAAATTAAACTGATGCGCTTGTACACAGAAACACGCATTTGCATAAAAAACGCCCTCCAAATCACCGTATACGCTAAACAACCTCCCATTAAAACACCAAGCAACGGGCTCTTCGTACTGCTCGTTACACACAACACGGGGCGTGTCCAAAGGTCTACGAACTATCTATGAACGTCACTGACAATGATGCAGCAATCCTGCTGCACATTCTCTACATGGATACGGTTCAGAAACGAGACCCCAGGAATGAAAATGTCACTTTCTATCATTCCTACAAAACGAGTAGGGAAATGGTGAAGAGACAGAGCAAGCCCAAAGTAACCAAAACCAACGAGAGAAGACCCTGACAGATCTGACATGAATGTTAATGACTTTAACGTTAATGAACTAAACATTAGCTTAGTGCTAGCTAAAAGAGGAAACTGTGCGCGAGCGCGTCCTCACAGCAGCAGCTTCTGAAAAAACAGAACCGGATGGGAATCAGGTATCATGTATGTAGCGAGGCCCAGCCCTGGAAAAATAAACAGTCGCACTATATAAGAAGCAGGAAGTGAATAAAAACAATAAAAGCTTCTCATTTTTCCCAGAGAGACAGACATGTTTAAACAAAATGGTTTTACAAGATGCCGTTTTCATTAACTACTTATGAATAGTGTCCACACACACACACTCACACTCACACACTCTCACAAATCGCTTTTTCACATATTTATCCATCATATTTTTAACTCAAATATGTGTTCATATACATGCTGAACAGTTTAGAACAAAATAACAACACTATTTTGTTATCTGGATAAATATCAGTGACACCAGGCAAGTTTTTTTTTTAATGAATGTACTTTTTATCCATTTATAATTACATTTAATGTTGTGAAACATCACTTATGGAAAAACCAGTTGTTCCTTCAGCAGCGTTTATATTCTCTCTCTCAACACTAATACAACAAAAAAAAACACTCAATACTGTTTGATGCAGAATGCATATACAATTCTCTCTTTCTCTCTCTCTCTCTCTCCATAAACCTATCTATCTCTCTCTTATCTTCTCCCACAGACATATGGAGCAGTACTGGAGAGTCAGCTCTCTCATGGTCCTCTCTCACTTCCCAAGCGCTTTCTTGGAGGCATCCTCTAAAGTTGTTAGTGTTGGTGTTTGAAAGGATAAAAGAGCTCCTTCCTCTCGCTGATTCCCCTTTACTGCCGCAGAGATTCGTAGAAGTAAAGGGGCCTGCTGGTTTTCCTCTGGGTCCTGCCCCAATGCTTCCCTGAAAAGGGAGGGCAGTGCAGAGACCACCTCTCCCAACAGTCTCTGTATGAGGTGGCCCAACAGTACCCCCGTCTCAGTGCACAGTTCGCTAGTCGTCTTCCATCTGTTGCCAGCCCTCAGATTCTTAATTTTTGTGAGTCCTGCTCTCCGTAAGCGCTGTCGAAAATATGCAGATTCTAACATTTTGGACTGTATCACTGAGTTGTAGAACAACGGCTCTTCTTCTATGTTGGGAAAAATTTTTGCACTGGTCCTGCTGATGTTCAGTACTGAAGACCAGGCTCTCAGGACAGACTGGTAGAAAGTTGTTGTAGCTGGTAGGTCCATTTCCTTCATACGCCAGATTTTCAATGCGCTGAAGTAAGGCACAGGCTGTGCCGGCGCACACTATCCCTTCCCCATAGAGTAACCTCTGTGCCGTCTGCAGTCGGAAGGTCTTGACTCGACATGACAGGTCAATCAAACCCTGCCCCCCCTCCTGCAATGGCAGGTAGAGAACAGGGGCACGAGTCCAGTGCTGTCCAGCCCAGAAAAAGTTCACAATCTTCTTCTGAATTTCCTTGATCAAAATCCCTGGGGGATCAAGAGCAGTGAACCGATGCCACAGCATGGAGGCAATCAAGTTGTTGACAACCAGTACTCTCCCCCTACAGGACAACTGGGACTGAACCCAGGTCCATTGAGACAACTTGGCACATACCTCCTCCACTATCCCCTCCCAGTTCCTGTTTTGAAAATCTGGTGTTCCTAAAAAAAACTCCCAGATATTTCAACCCAGCTTTTCCCCACTGGAGATTGCCCGGTAGCGTGGGAGGGCCTTGTTCCTGACACTGCCCTATTAAAAGACTCTCACATTTATTCCAGTTAATGCGTGCTGAAGAAGCTCTTGTGTACATTTCTAGGCTATGAGTCAGTGTTTGGATATCGTTCTGGTTTTTTATAAAAACTGTCACGTCATCTGCGTATGCTGACAAGACCAGCTTTTCCTGCGCTCTGCTCACTGACAGTCCCCGTAGTTCTGCTCTAAGGCGGCATAGCAGTGGTTCTATAGCCAGACTGTAAAGTTGGCCAGATAACGGGCACCCCTGTCTGATTCCTCTTCCCATTTTAACTGGGCAGCTAAGACCCCCTCCAACCTTGAGTGTAAAAAAGGCCTCAGAATAAAACATTTTCAACCACAGTAAAAAATTTCTCCCCACACCAAAGGCTTCAAGTGCCTGAAATAGATATTCGTGATCAACCTTGTCGAAAGCTTTTTCTTGATCTAATGAAAGAAGACCTAAATCATATGAATTCAGTTTGCTTAGCTCTATTACGTCTCTAACAACAAAAATGTTGTCCATTATTGTGCGGTCCGGTATGCAGTATGATTGGCTTCTGTGTACAGTTGTGTGCATGCACTGTTTTAGTCTGTTTGCCAGGCATTTTGATACGATTTTGTAGTCACTGCAAAGAAGTGCCACAGGTCTCCAATTCCTCAAGAGTCCAAGGTCTCCTTTTTTAGGAAGCAAAGTCAAGGCCGCTCTTGTGCAGCTCACTGGTAACCTTCCTGTGGTGAACGAACACTTGAAGACCTCCAGCAGGTCTGCACCTAGGAGTCCCCAAAAATGCTTGTACAGCTCGTTTGATATTCCATCTATTCCAGGTGCTCGTCCCTCTGCGAGCTGCTGAACAGCAGTGGTTACTTCTTGCATTTCAAGGTTTGCGTCCAGCATACTGCTTTGTTTGAGAGTCAGTTTGGGCAGCTCCCTGAAAAGCTCCTCCCTGCAGGATGGATCGCAGGTCTCAGCACTGTAGAGGTCGGTGTAAAAGACTGTGGCTTCTCTCCTCATTTCAGCCGCCTCTTTTGTTATAGTTCCATCCGCCTGTCTGAGGTACAGCATCTGGTTCTGTGGTTTCACCTTCCTGGAGAGGTTGAAAAAGAAGGCACTGGCAGAGTCCATGTCCTTGATATTTGAAATGGGATCTTATTAGTGCTGTTTTGGCCTGTTCATTGAGGAAGGAGCTTAAAAACTTTCTCTTTCCCTCCAGCAAACTGCTCGTGTTTGGGTCATTTCTACCAATTATTTCGCTTTCTGTTAAAATTATCTCCGCCTCAAGTTCTTGTATTTGACCTTTTATTGTCTCTACTGAGTGTGCTGTGTATTTCTGACAAAATACTTTAATTTGTGTTTTTCCCACCTCCCACCAGGAGACCAAGCTGTTAAAAACTTTTGTTTTTTTCCACTCACCCCAAAAAGCCTTAAAGTTTCGCAGAAACCCTCGTCCTGAAGCAGTTTTTTGTTGAAATGCCAATATGATTTATTTAATATGACTTTTTAGTGACAGACATCAGTAGGTCTACAGTAATTAAATGGTGATCTGAAAAACCAGAGTGGCTCATGACTGCTTTATAGAATTTATTTCCGTTTTTTCTGGTGGCGTAGAACCTGTCCAGTCTTGCTGCAGTGATCTTCGTATTAGTAATTTTGACCCAAGTGTATTGTTTGATTCCCTGGTTTCTCTCCCTCCACACATCAACCAAGCCACACTGTCTGATAAGCCCCTCAAGTGCCTTAGCAGACTGTGGGTGTGGTTCCTCCCCAATCCTGTCTAGGGTAAAATCTGTGGTGCAGATCCAATCCGGTCCCAATATTACTAGGGGATTTCTTCCACTTTGTTGTATTGCATTTTTTAGTTTGTTGAAAAGTTGTGCTCTCTCACTGCCGTTATTGGGGGCATAAACATTTATAAAAATGCACTCTATTCCCTTTATTTCCGGCTGCACCATTAAAACCCTACCCTGCTCCAGTTCTGTTATGCGTGTGTTGGTTTGCCCTAATGTTCTGTTAAAAAGTATTGCTACTCCAGCACTGACATTCCTTCCATGGCTCTGGAAAATTTTCCCTTCCCACCACATTGCCCACTCTATCTCATTTTCCCAGTTACTATGAGTCTCTTGTAAAAAAAAAAATTATATCCATGTTTTTTGTTTTATCAGTTCTCCAACTGCTGCTCTTTTGTTCCTATCACTACCACCACTGATGTTTAAGGAGCCTATTTTTAATTTCTCCATTGGAGGGATTAGAGAGAAAAAAGAGAAAACAGTAAAGACAGCAGTGCAGAAAAAGGAAAACACCCAGTGTAACGCCTTAATTTTTTCGTTCTTTTGGCCGAAGATTTCCGTAATCTAGGTAGATGATTTTTTAAACGGTATCTCTTCCTTTGGTCTAGCTCCTTGTAATTTGCTGTACGTTGTAACTGTACTGCTGAAGCAATAAATTTTTCAATATCCGGAAAAAATTCCTTGACCTCAACCGGTCTGCCAAATGTATCATCCAGAAATCCAATGATTTCAGTTAGTGAATAGAGCTGTCGATCTCCCCCCAACTGCAACCCACTAATGTCTGAGATATCGGAGAGGTTGTCATCCTGGAATTCCTCCTCTTCCACTTTCTTCTCCTGCTCTGCTTGAAGACTTACTGACTTCTCACTACTGTCTGCTATATCCAGACAGTACTGACCCGCCCTCCCCTTCTACACCCCCCATGCTATCTGACCCCCCCCCCACTGCTGTACCCCATTTTCTGTCTGACCCCCCTCCACTGCTGCACCCCCGGTGCTGTCTGACCCCCCCTCCCCTGCTGCACCCCCAGTGCTATCTGACGCCCCCTCCACTGCTGCGCCCCCGGTGCTATCTGACCCCCCCTCCACTGCTGCATCCCAGGTGCTATCTGACCCCCCTCTACTGCTGCACCCCTGGTGCTGTCTGACCCCCCTACTCTGCTCCGTTTATGTGCTTGTACTATAGATTCCTGAGTTCTTTCTACCTCTGGGCCTCTCCCTCCAGAAGTCAGCTCATCTGACCCATCTTTTAGTTCCTCCCTTGTTTGCTCAGGTCTATCAGGTCCATTACCCCCCCGCAGTGGTTTGGTCAGTGTCCTGTCCTCCAGCAGTCTCTGACTGCTCTACAATGCTCACATTAACCCGCTTCTCCACCCTGACTCCGCTCGGCCCGACTTCCTCTCCATCTTGTTTTTTATGTGGACATGCAAACGTTTTGTGCCCAATGTCCCCGCATTCGAAGCACCTCATGCTCCCAGTGTTGGCATACAGCATGTATGATTTTCCTTCATGCCATACTCTGAATGAAATATCCAGCGTGGGTTCATTCAGAAACATGAGCACTGTGCGCCTGAAAGAGGTCACGTGCTTCAGTGCGGGGTTTTTGCAGTTTAACGGAACCATTCTCACATCGCTCACTATTTTACCGAAGCGAGACAGCTCCCACTTCATATCCTCATTAGGGATGAACGGCGGAATATTTGAAACCATAACTTTAATTGTTGTAGCCCCCAGCGGAGAGACGGAATAAAGCTCTCCACTTACCTTTATTCCATTTTCAGTCAGCTGGTGCATGAGTTCCCTCTCCTTCACGAACACCACCACGGCCTTGTTCATTCTCGATGCCGCCACAATGTTTTCGCATTTAATAAACACCCCTACCGCCATTAGCACCTGCTCCACCGAGACCTCGGAGCTCACCTCACACCGCACCCCGTGACGGAGTGAGAGAGGCCGTGCTCCACCGCTCAGGTGAGCCGCCATCCCTACACTCCGCCACGAGATCAACAGCTCCCCGCAGCAAAAAAACAACTAATAACACCGCTTGCTTGCTAATACTATCACACAGTGATAGTGTGTGATAGCAGTTCCTCGTAGCAGTTCCTCTAGGGTCTGTTGGCTCAAATTTAGCCTATTACCCAAAAACATTTAAAATTCAACTTAGAAGCCAATACTCACATCTACCTCTGAGATAGAAAAAATACACCAGCCGTGAGTGAGAAGAAGCAAGGGTCCAGCTTTATTGTTCCATTCCACCACACGAGATCCACACCGATGAGAATTCTCAGAAGTGATCCCAATACCCTGAGCTTAAGCTCCAGTATTTATACTGTATTTACACACTAGATAACCCATATGTTTCCAGAAAAGGCCTATTTCACTTACACATAGAATCAGAACCCAGACATTTCTAATAACCCAGAAAATAAAAACCCAGCGTTTTGAATTACATAGAGAATCAGAAACCAGGATTCTCATTTACCTAGGTGGTCAGAAACCAGGATTCTCAATTACCTAGGTGGTCAGAAACCAGGATTCTCAATTACCTAGGGAAATAAAATGACGTAGACAAGACAACTAAACAACCGGGAGGGACCTTGGTCTTATCGTTATCTCGAGGGGGGGGGGCAGTTTGACCCAGCCACCCTTATAACTGGCTCTCTTCATGGTTCTCTAAAAATTAAGGCTTTCCTTGCGAGACGAGAATCTTCACCATCTGAATCATGAGTAAGTTATATTTTTCTATTGTTCCTGTATTTCTCATTTATAATTTATTTTCATATTTGCACTATATTTCTTATTTTATATATATTTATACTACTTGAAAAGCGGTTTACTGTACTTCCAACTTCTTAATATCATTACAGTTCTACTGTCCTGCATATCCTACTATTCTGTTTTTTATAGAGTTTCTCTATTACTATAAGATATTATTAAAGTTATTCATGTGTGTGTGTATGAGAAAGAGAGAGTGTGTGTGTGTATGTTGTGTCTACTTGCACGCCCTTGACTGTACGAGCGTGTGTGTGTGTGTGTGTGTTTTAGCACTCCTCAGCTCGTACACTTCTTTCGACTATTTCGACTAATAACCCATAAAGATCTTTAAAGTGTTTTACCAATTTATCCACCTCTGACTAAAACGGCTTCTGTATGTC
Source organism: Ictalurus punctatus (assembly GCF_001660625.3). NCBI lineage: Eukaryota > Metazoa > Chordata > Actinopteri > Siluriformes > Ictaluridae > Ictalurus > Ictalurus punctatus. The sequence goes on from NW_026521087.1 coordinate 5,325,023, forward strand.
TAGGTGCCGGTGCCCGTCGTCAGTCCCCTCTCTCTCCATTACTGGACCTGGATCTGGATCTGGATCTGGACACTCATTACCAGCTTGTGCATCTCACGGCTGATATCATGATGCTACTTAACTATCTTCGCAGCACCCCCCCTAAGAATAGAGACCCGGGGTTCCCCCCTCTTCTTCGGTACAGAATCTGCCCCACGAACGTGCGTGTTGACGCCTCTACACAGTCAGAACCAGAACCCCCCTCTAGCTTCCAATCCGAGGATGATGTTGTCTTCTCTGATCCGGGCCCCGACCATTCGTCCCTCTTCTCACCCACCAGTCCGCCCGACTCTCAGTGGTCCGTTCACTTCACCCACCCTGATTTCCCCATGTCCCCAGGACGCACCCCATTTTCTTCCCCCTCTTACTCTCCTCCAGACTACGCACCCACCCGTCCTGTGAATTACCAATAAAATTACATATTTACTCATACTCAGTCTCCCTCGTGTTTATTTCATGTCATTTTTATCCACAACAGGTCAATGCCCCTCCGAGGTCTGCATGTGTTTCCTTTGACACCTGAGGGAGATCCTTCAAGAAGACGTTATCATGGGCCTGTTCATCTGAGATTTCACACTTGTACAGTTCCTTGTAGAAACCGACTGCTCTCTTTCGAATTTCATAGGCCATGTATCATCTTATTCTGACCATTCTTTTTTTCCAAATTAAAAAAGAATTTTGATGGTGCATCCATACACTCTACAGTCTGAAATCGTGACCTGACCAGAGCTCCTTGTGCGGTAACGTCTAGCAATTTGGTCAATAAATTCTTTTTTGTCCTTAAATTTTCTATGCATACCTGCCGTCCTGTGTTTTTCATTAACTCTTGAAGCGCTATTATTTCATCCTCCAAGGATTTCATGCATAGAGTTGTATCTCTCGTGACATTGGAGGTATACTGTTGACACAGCTGTTTAATTTGCATTTTGGCAAAATCCCACCACTGTTGCACCGATTTAAAAGAACCCTTTGTGGTTCTAAAATCACTCCAAAAATATTTAAACACATCCCTAAAATGACCGTCTTGCAATAAACTGGTGTTAAAATGCCAATACGCACTCTTATGCTTGAGTTTACTTAAATACACAGTAGACAGAACCATACAATGGTCCGTAAATCCTACCGGTATAATTACACAAATTCTAAAAGCACTTAACTGGTGTTTAAAACCATAAAATTTATCCAATCTGGCCATAGAGAGCATATTATTGTAGGAGTGCACCCAGGTATATTGTTTCTGCATGTGGTGAAAATTTCTCCAAATGTCCACAAGGTCACAGGAATTCATTAACTCGACTAGCCTTCTACGTGATGGCATATGTGGCTCTACATGATTCCTGTCCATATCCAGCTCTGTACAATTAAAATCCCCCCCTAGAATCAAAAAATCATCAGAGTCACAATTTTTTTAGGACATTATCTAAGCTTCGTAAAAATACCATTCTTTCAATGGCCGTGGTCGGGGCATAAACACAAACAAACACAACCCACCTATTGTCATATTGAGCTCTAACCTTTAACAGTCGACCCTTTATGATTTCATCAACTTGATAAGAACAGGGGATAAAATTATAGGAAAATAAAATAGCTACTCCCCCACTGGTAGATGTCTTATGACTTAAAAAACGGATAACCCTTTAAACTCCCTGGCCCAGTCCGCAGCATTATTAGCGTCTGTGTGGGTTTCCTGAGCAAAGATTACATGAATTTTCTTTTGCTTCACCGTTTCAAATAACAAAAATCTTTTATTTCTTTCCCTTGCTCCATTTAAATTCAACGAAGCGATTCGAAACTCACTCATAAATAAGAGGAAAAATAATAGATTTACGTACATGATGTCTAGGATTGACTATCACTATCATTATTGTCTAACATTACATTGACTTTTGTAAGGATTTTTTTTAGACGGTATCCCTCCTGATCAGTGAAACCCCCTTCTGCCATAAACCCACGTGTTTTTCTAATGAACTGTTCCACATCCGGGAAAAACTCATCTATCCTCACATTCCTAGCATGTTTAGTCTTTCTCAGAAAAACCTTGATGTCATCCACACTATATTCATGACTCGAAAAGCCACTTAGATTTACACTACGTTATACTACAGTCGGAGGCTTCGCTCTCACTCTCTACCTCCCCAGAATTCAGCTCCTCTGCGACATCTTTCCTGTTAGCCTGTGCATGAGGACGATTTCTCCGTCTCTTTCTCTGGGGCACCTTGAACACATTCTCTTCTGTATCCATATGAGAGCTATCATCTGCAACTTCATCAATAAGGGACAAATCCACACTATCTAGTGACACCGTACTATCCTGTGTACCTTTATCACCTAAATCCGGCTCAGTCTCAGCCTTCTCTTCTTCACCTGGTTGAACACCGACAACCTGGTGAGAGGGGCCAGCTTCAGGTGTCTCCACCTGAGAAGGTACTGCTGTTCCCTCTCCCGGTGTGGGGGCCCCATCTACCCCAACACCCTCTCCAGCCGTAATCTCGTTACCAGCGGCCGCGTTAGCATTATCATTATTTTCGGAATTTACCCGTTTTTCAGGACAGGCCCTCACCAGATGACCAGATAAACCGCACCCAAAACACTTCATTGTAGTAGTAGTGGCATAGATGACATAATTAAAATCCTCCACCTTTACATTCAGTGTCAGATCCAGCTCATTATTGTCCTTCAGAACCATGTACACAAACCGTCTAAAAGACACGATATGTTTTACACGAGGGGATTTGCTTGTAATTGCAATCTTCTTGATATGGGAGACCAGTTTACCATAGCGGGATAGAGTTTGGGACAGAACCTCGTCCTTAATAAAAGGAGGAACATTCGACAGGATGACTTTTTTAGATGGTGTTGACAAAGGAAGCACTAAGTGGAACACACCATCAATCACAACTCCACTGTCCACCATTTCGTTTGCTAACTCCACCGTTTTCAGAAACAGCACAACAGCACTATTCATCCGGGCCACAGACAGAATGTTGTTGTATCCTACACTCTCCCCCATGGCCAGACTAACCTCCTCAACGCTAGCGGTAGTGGCTACTTTAATAGCATGTCGCCGCGTGAGAGAATCATATTTCCCGGTACCTGGGGCAGCCATGTTTCCCAAAACAAAACGGAAACAGCTGCCCAAGCCAGCAAGAAACACACACGCGAGCGCGCACACACACACATGCACGCACACACACACAACAAACAATAGTAATTTAAACTCTCTCAGACATCAAAGACCTAAAGGAAATCGTATTTCTTAAGAAAAAATAGATAGAAAAAATGAACAAGCGAACTTGGAGCAGCGGCCTCGGCCACGCTCCGCACACACTCACTCACTTCCGCTCCGACTCCGCCCACTCACTCAGTCCATGCGCACACGAGATAGAGAGAGAGAGCGAGAATGAGAGAGAGAATGAAAGAGAGAGAGAGAATGAGATATATATATACATAGAGAGAGAGAGAGAGAGAGAGAGAGAGAGAATGAAAGAGAGAGAATGAGAGAGAGAGAATGAGATATATAGAAAGAGAATGAGAGAGAGGGAGAGAGTGAATGAGAGAGAGAGAATGAGATATATATATATATATATATATATATATATAGAGAGAGAGAGAGAGAGAGAGAGAGAGAGAGAAAGAGAGAATGAAAGAGAGAGAGAGAGAGACCCACAGTTTCCATAGTTCTGGCTGAGGGTGAAAAATCAGCCCTCCAGCTTGAGACAGTAGATCCACTCGATCCACTCTAAGGGCTCAAATGGGGCCCCTGACAGACCTTCCAGGGCCACAGAAGGTCCCAGGAAGGTATACGCAGCCTGCAGATGGGCATCAGCCGCGTGACACCATGTATAAACCTCGAAGTTAGAGGACGTTGCCCCACAGAGGCTCCATCAATAGGGGCGTGACTGGCCGAACTATCGGCCACGTAAACCCTGATTGTAGAAGGAGCCCACCCCGCTGAGAAATGTTCTTGTAAGAACTCCAGGACTGTAGCTATTGCGTAGTTCACTGGGTCTACAGTGGATCCCTGTGGATGGGAATCTCCCAAGGAGTGCCATCTCGCAGGGATATTATCTCTCAGAACCATATTCGAGCTGGCCAATAAGGTGCTACTAGCAGCAGACATAGACTGTCTTGGCAAACTCTCGCTAGAACTTGTGGAAGCAGAGCGATGGGGGGAACAGCGTACAGATGTGACCTCGGCCACATGTGCACCATGGCATCCAGCCCTAATTGTGTGGGAGGAGTGAGGGCGAACCACAGCGGGCCATGTGTTGTCTCCTCGGAGGCCAACACATGCCATCCCGCTTGGCCAAACCTCGCCATATGGACTCCACCACTTGTGGATGGAGCCACCCTGCTCAAGATGAGGGCCGCACCAGAGACCGTGAGCTAGACAGCTGTCTAAGACCGTGCTTCAGCATGTGAGGGAGGTGTCTGTTATTACCGTCTTGCGCTAAGGAGACACCTCAGAGTGTGACCCAAGGCTAGAAACCGGCTAGAAACCAAATTCTCAGATCACGTAGGCAGCACCACGTGACACTGATTAATCTCTGAGGTTTCATCCTTGGATGAAAGCCCCAACATCTCAGCCACAACTGAACGGTCTCCTTTGCAATAGGCCCATAAGTGCCAATAGTCTCCCAAGATCCAGCTTTATCTTGCTCAGTGTTGATAGAATTGACCCTACGCATGTTGGGGACAGAAATGCCCTCATCGTAGTAGAATCCTTATAACCCCTAGAAAAGTTGTCTACTGCACTGTGGAAAGCATACTTTTCTGAGATTCAACCTGAGTCCCAAGCTCCTCATGTGGGTGAGAGCAACATCTCGATGTTGAACCACTAGTTCCCTGGATCGTGCTAGAATTAACCAGTCGTCCAGGTAGCTTAGTACACGGATGCCCTGGAGTCACAATGGAGCCAGAGTGACATCCATGCACTTTGTGAAGGTGCGAGGGGATAAAGCTATCAATATTTCTATGTGGAAATATGCACCTTTTAGATCTATCGTCACAAACCAGTCCTCAAACTGAATCTGTGGAACGATAAGTTTGGGCGTCAGCATCTTGAACCTGTATGTCCGAAGAGTACAGTTCAGATGACACAGATCTAAAATTGGCCGCATACTCCTATTTTTTTGCGGACCAGGAAATAACGGCTGTAAAAACCTCCCTCCCTCAGGGAACGAGGGACATGTTCTAAGGCCTCTTTGTCCAAGAGGGATCTTACTTCCTACATTAACATCGGGCTCTGGCCTGTGCTGACTACTGTGGTGAGCACACCTCTGAACCGGGGGGGTCGAGCTATAAACTGGACCCGTAACCCTTTTCTACGGTAGACAGAACCCATGGAGACACATTTGGTAGTAGTTTCCATGCTGCCCGATGGTCTTTTAGTGACATTAACTATTCCACATTCTATTGGAGGGAAAGCATCAGATTTTCGTTGCCCTGTGACAGCTCGCTGACCAAAGAACACTGAAAACTTGGGGACTGCCTTGGCTAGGGGAGGCCCTACAGTAGCACCTCATGTCCCCTGATATGTCCCTTCATGACCCCTCAGGACCGCTCTTCTTTGCCTGTTGGCCTTTATGACCATTCTCAGATCAGGCCTAGTAGCAGGCCGCGACTGTAGCCGCCCGGTTCCCCTGGCTGTCTGCGGGGGTTGGCGGGCTGCCATACTCGCCTTCTCGGTCTCCCTCGCACTATTGCTGGCCCGGGCTCCAGTCGTGGATGCCTGGGTGAGCTCGAGACAACAGGGAAGGAACTGGCCGAATGCCGCCATATGTCGAGCTTACTCAGCAGGTCTGCTTGGTAGGCCTGCAACACTGTCATTGTCTGCAGTGACCCACAAGCAAGACTACTACTGCATAGGCCTTGCCCACCAATGCCACGATGGCCTTACATGGTGGCTTGGATGGCAAAGCTGGCCCCCCAATTACCTGTCGTCGATGGAGAGAGATAGCTCGCAAGCGCCTCCTCCACCTTCAGCATAGCTAAATAGCCATGCTGTTCATTCCCCACAATGGCCGAATAATCCAACATCGTGGGGTTATAAATACGGCTTATGCATGGTTTTCCCCCAGAAGCCTGATATTTTGTCATGCACTTCTGGAAGAAAGTGGAGTTTCTGCAGTGTGAGGGATTTACTTTCACTGGGGAGAAAAAGGCTCATCCAGCCTTAGTAATCACTTCAAGCAGCTCTTTATATGCTGCTCTCAGTTTTTATCATATCCTTCTGGCTCCTCGGAGTCAGAGAGGAATTATTACTATTTTTTGTGTGTGTGTTTTTTCCACTTTTTCCCCCTTTTGGCTTTCCATAGCGGAAGGAGGAGTCGCGACCCGAGATCCAAAATCCAGCGGAGAGCCGAACCCAGAAGACAGAGCAAGAGATAGAGCAGCGCTTGTCTCCGGCTCCTCTTCCGGATCCATAAGAGATCCCCTGGACCTGAGACGGCTAGCTGCCTTGCCAGCAGCCGGCCCAAATCCGCGAGGCTCTGAAACCCAACTTGCTTCGGCTACCGAGAAGAACGCGAGTTGCGAGTCGAGCTGCTTAATGTAGGCATTACCATGCACAGCCTCTTGAGGATGCCATCGCATGCTACACTCCTAAACACTTCACCCAAAAAGTGTGCACTATTCCCCGTGATGAAACGGGAGCAAGCCGTAACACAATTCCTGAATTCTCTCACTCATATTTTTCTCTCTCACTTATTCCCTTTTTTTTCTTCTCTTTTTTTTAAAGGGATAGAAAAGTTCTGAGATTTTGAGAAAAGATAACGAGGAAAGAAGGGTCTTTTTGTTTCTTTAAACAAATGACATGCAGTCTTTCACTGAAGATAATAAAGGCTGATGGCGCGGTTCACAGGTGCCATATTTATATCACGCGACACGCTTAATTGCCATGTCACCTGATCATGGCTGGCCTATAAATAGGCATGATTTTACACAAGCTTCAGATACCGGTCATGTGTGAGAGGCACTTTCCATAGTGTTATGCTAAACACAACGTCAAAATTCCCTCTGAAAGGGAACAACCTTTTGACTTTGAAACAGACGGAAAGATAAATTTAAGAAAATCCACAACAGCCAGTTTTTACAAATGGTCGCTCCCTATGTTTAAAATGTTAAACTGTTCAGAAAAACACTGCTGTTTTAATCTCCTACCCAATCAGCTCTGAGGACAAAACATATATCTATATACACTGCTGTGAAAAAGTATTCTATAATCTATAAATACAGAGACGAAACACTAAAAACTACCTGAAACATGCATCAGAGAAAGGAAGGCCATTCCTGTAGTCTAGACAGGACTTCTATACAGTGTTGTGAAAAAGTATTTGCCCCATCCTGATTTCTTCTGTTTTTGTGTATCTCTTACTAAACTGTTTAAAAAATTCAAACAAAATCTAAGATAAAACAAAGGCAGCCTGAGTAAACACACAATACAGTTTATAAGTGATAATGATGTTCTTTATTGAAGCAAAAAATGTTATCCAATACCAACTGGGCCTGTGTGTAAATGTATTTGCCCCCATAGTTATTAATTCCCCAAATCGATGACACTGCATTGATAATGGGGTTCAGCTGGACTAGACACAACCAGACTTGATTACTGCAAACCCTCTTCAATCACATCTACACTTAAATAGAACTTTTTCAACAGCTTGAAGTTGGTTAAAAGATCTTTCTCAGTAACACACTATGTCAGAAATGTTGAGGAAGAAGGTGACTGAAATACATCAGTCTGGGAAGGTTTTGGGACTCCAAAGAACCACAGTGAGAGCCGTTATCTCTAAATGGAAAACTCAGTAGTGGTGAACCTTCCAAAATTCCTCCAGGAGCACAGCGACGACTCATCCAGGAAGTCACAAAAGAGCCAAGGACAACATCAAAAGAACTACAGGCCTCTCCTGCATCAATAAAGATCAGTGTTCATGACTCCACTATCAGAAAGACACTGTGCAAAAATGGCTCCATGGAAGAGTGGTGAGGTGAAAATCACTGCTAACCCAGAACAACATTAAGGCTCATCTGAATTTCACCAAAACACACCTTGATGATCCTCAAAGCTTTTGGGAGAATGTTCTGTGGACTGAGGAGTGGAAAGTGGAACTTTTTGGAAGACAGGAGTTCCATAACATCTGGAGTAAACCAAACACAGAATTCCACAAAAAGATCATCATACCTACGGTCAAGCATGGTGGAGGAATTGTGATGTTGTGGGGATGCTCTGCTGCTTCAGGGTTTGGGCAACTTGCAGTAATTGAGGGAAACGTGAATTCTGCTCTCTACCAGAAAATCCTAAAGGAGAATGTCCGGTCTTCAGTCCATAAATTGAAACTCGAGCGTGGCTGGATTAGACAACGATCCGAAGTGTAGGAGTAAATCCTAGTCCTAGAAGTAAGTGAACGTCTGATCTCCAGTTATCAGAAGAGTTTGGTTACAGTTATTGCTGCTAAAGGCAGCACAACCAGATTTTAAGTGTAAGGGGGGAATTAGTTTTTCACATGGGTGTTGGATAACATTTTTTTGCTCCAATAAATAATAAAACTGTATTGTGTGTTTATTCAGGTTGGCTTTGTTTTGATATATTTCATTTGAAGATCTAAAACTATTTAGTATGAGATGTACACAAACACAGAGAATCTCTGTAGTGTAATATATATGAAGTAATATAAGGAGATTTACATTTTGTAAAATCAGAGATATTCCAATAATAATATTTCTATAATGAAATAACTTGATAACTTTGGGATGTTTACTTTGTGTCCGATGTGAAAATCATAACTGAATCAGCATTTTCTCACTCGATATCTTGAGGAATTTCCCTGAGATGCTTTTTAAACAGTATTAAAAGGAGTTCACACCAACACTGGACTCTTAACTCCTGCTTTTCAGAATATTTCTTTCCGTCCATGTAAAAAAATATTTTTGTTGTAAATAAAATGTTAGTTTTCTAATGAAAGAAACGAACATGTCGGCACAATTATATTTTTGTCTACGACACCGATTTCCCACATTTACTCTCACACCTTCAGATCAAAAATTTTTAGCATCATGAGAAATATTTCAGTCGAGTGTCCAGAAACTTCTGACTGGTAGTGTACTTCTTAAAGGACCATATGCTAACTAAATTCCCTGTATAAAATGAAAAGACAATCAACAATACATTTCTGCCTAATGGGTGCCACAGAACATGCATACATAAGAACAGTCTTAGAAAGATATTTTCATGCTTAGACTTTTAACATTCTAGACTAAATTTTAGGTCAAAGGGGTTTTGGCAAGGGAAAAATGTTCATTACTGTCCACGGTAATCACAAATACACGCCAAGCAGATAGAGAAAATGCTGTGGCGTTACTTTGAGAGCTCTCTACTTGTTTAGAGAGCTAATGGTAGTAGTGTTTCTCTTGGAGACGGTGCTGTGGACTGAAAGCAAGAAGGGCGACAAAGTCCAGATCACTGTCACGCTGACCAACGAACTGCCTCCATCCTTGCCCGTGTGCCTGCAGTTCTACAACATTATCTTCAAGAGGTATGAGGAGATACTTCTATTAAGCAGTAAATTTCGCTGATTATTTCCTTCACCTCGGTTGTTCAACTTTTCTTGTTTTCAGTATTCTGAAGATTCTAAACATGCAGTAAATCGGCCGTCATCACTACAACATCGAGGACCCCTTGAACATCCCTCAGCACAGGGACTTGCTCTTTGTGTGTGTGTGTGCATGCGTGTGTGTGAGTGTGTTAGAGAGAGAGAGAGAGAGTCATGTGTTTCCTGGAGGTTTGCTGACCAGAATGCTTACAATGTGTTTATGTTAATTAATTAAGGGACGAGTCGTGTGTTTCAGTGTTTTACGGTCCCTACCATTGTGTACACTTGTGGTTTAAGTGAATCTTTGTTTCTGAAATGACTTCTGTGGTAATAATCAGTTTGTGTAACTAATCTATCAGAAATTACTAGACCCGGTGTCTGAATGTGGTAGATGTGTTAGAATTGTGGACATTTTATGTGTGTGAAGCTACCTATGTGTATGATTTGTGTAATCCTTCTGTCAAGAAATGAACAGATAAAATTTTATTGCCAATGTTACTGCGAAAAACACTTTGATGTGTAAAACATTTCTACATTCTGTCAAGGCTGTATGAGGACGTTGTTCTCTTTTACTGAAATAAAGACAAAAACCATCGGTGTTATTCATTGTGGAGACTGAAGTGACAATATGTCAGAAGAAAATTAAAAATATTTATTACATAGACTACTTTCCAAACAAGATACTTTAGTTAGTTAGTTAGTTCCGTCCGCGCAGCGGGGCGCATCGGGTAACAAGCATTCGCCAGCGGGCTCGGTCGGCAGCGTCGATTTCCACATCTTCCCACTTGACATCGAGCACTCGTAGATCTTCCATGAATGTTCGTCGCCATGTATTATGCGGCCGCCCTACTCTTCTCTTCCCCCGTGGCGGCGTCCAGCGCAGCGCGATCTTTGCGTGGCGGTGGTCAGACATCCGTAGAATGTGTCCTGCAAAGCGCCTTCTTCGCTCTACGACCATTTCTGCCAGGCTGCGGGAGTTTGTTCTTCTTAGAATTTCTTCATTTGAAATACGATCACGGTATGATACACCGAGTATTCTTCCCAGGCATCGTTGCTGAAACACATTCAGCTTGTGGATGACTGCCCTCGAGCTCTTCCAAGTTTCAGATGCATAGATGGTGGTTGGGATGATGATGCTATTAAACAGGCGAAGTTTGCTGTTGGTGTGGATAGTTCGCCTAGCCCAAATCGGCTGTAGCTGTTGGAAGACTGCAAATGCTCTGCCGATTCTGCGATTGACATCCGCGTTAGTCCCACCATCCACAGCCACAATGCTGCCAAGGTAGGTGAACTGTTTGACTTCTTCGATCAGCTGGTTGCTCACCGTGATCCGCACCGGCGTCATTCGGCCGACGGCCATGACGTTGGTCTTGTCAGTGCTGATCCGTAACCCAACTTTGGCTGCTTCGTGCTCCAGGCTAGTGGTCATCTCCTGTAAGACTTTCCCATTCTGCGCCAATAGCACAATATTGTCGGCGAATTCCAGGTCGGTCAGGCGTCCCTGGCCTGTCCACGGAATTCCAGACGCTGGCTGTGTTAGTGCTCGTCGCATGACGAAGTCCATCATCATGAGGAAAAAGAATGGTGAAAGAATGCAGCCCTGTCTGACTCTGGTCTCAATGGTGAAAAAGGCAGTATGACCTGTGTCCGTCCGGATGCAACAGCTAGAATCCTGATATAAGTTCTGGAAAATGGCGATAGACCGCTGTGGAATGCCATATAGCCGTGCGATGTTCCAAAGCGATTTCCGGTGGACGCTGTCAAACGCCTTCTTAAAGTCTATAAAGTTGACCAAGAGCGGTTTCTGATATTCGGAGCTTTGTTCAATGATGTTTCGAAGAGCAAAGATTTGTTCAGTGCACGACCGACCGCTTCTAAACCCGGCCTGTTTGTCCCGTAGAGCCTGATCAACTGCTCGCAGTATCCGTTTGAGGAGGACGAGACAAAATACCTTGCCTGGAACAGACAGAAGGGTGATGCCTCTCCAATTGTTACAGTCTGCGAGATTACCTTTCTTAGGTAATTTGACGATGACACCCTGTCTCCAGTCATTTGGGACACGTTCCATGTGCCAGCAGTCATTGAGCAGCGTAGTGAGCACCCGTACAACTTCATCACCACCCGCTTTCAGCATTTCTGCCGAGATTTGGTCAAGACCAGGTGCTTTGTTGTTTTTCAGATGACGAATCGCTGCAGCGACCTCAGCATCCATGATGTCGCTCATGTCCACTTCCAGCTCACAGGAAGGAGGAAAGACTGTAAAGTCGTGCGTGGCTACGGGAGCCGGCTGGTTTAGGGTGTCTTTGAAATGTTCCACCCAATGCGCGTCCTGCTCTTCTTTGCTAACTAGCATCCTGCCGGTTGTATCCCTTATCGGCCCAGTGGAACCGCTTCGGGCCCGAGTGAGATCTCTGACCACACGAAAAAGAGTCCTGCTGTCACCCTGGTCCGCAGCCAGTTGTGCTTCAGTGCCCTTCCGGTCCAGCCAGTCCTTCTTGTCTGCTCGGCAACTCCTCTTGACTCTGCGGTCGAGTTCTCGGTACGCCTGCGTTGCTTCATTTCGCTCCTCTTCGGTCTTTGCTTGATCGCGCTGATGTTTCTTGACCTGTCTTTCATCGAGCAACGACCATGTCCGGTCCTGAATCCACCGTTCTCGCTGCGTTCCACGCCGTCGACCAATCGTTCTCTCTGCCGTCTCTATGGCAGCATCCTTGATCTGTGCCCATTGTTCTTCGATGCTGGCCGAGTTGTCAAGAATCTGGAATCGATTAGCGAGTTCAATGTGGAAGTGCTCGGCGTTCACGCGGTCCTTCAATTTCTCGGAGGCAAATGACCGAACGGTGTTGCGTCCGGCCACTCTTTTCAATTTTAGTCGGATTGAAGTCACAAGCAAGTGGTGATCAGATCCGACGTCGGCGCCGCGAAAAACCCGTACGTCACGTAAAGCCGAGCGCCACCGTCGATGGATGCATACATAAAATACATCCCGTAAAATCTATCTTGCTACGGAAACAACAAGCAAAAACCAGCGGTCTAAACAAATGATTTAATAGACCAACATTATTTAATCTATGCAGCAATATTTCATGATCCACTGTGTCACGCCTTTGATAAAACAATAAACAGGGAAGTGCAGTAATCACCTTTATCTAGAGATTACACAATATTGTAAAATAGTAAACTAATATATTTATCTTTCATATCAATTCTGTATTTTATTCTTCATATACACATTACAAAAAAATAGTACAAATCTAATCAGCCCCTTTGGTCTATGCCAAATATCTTAGTTCTGAAAATCTTTTCAGCTTGCTTTAGGTAGAGTTTCAATTTTCAGTCACAGTCGGACCTGTACAGAGTGCACCTTCTCCTGAAATCTTGTCCCCGACAGCAGAGCCACTTATTGGCAACTAAATCAAAGATTAAAAGAAATATTTACAAAAGATTTATGAAGTTGCTTGGATATCAGTGAGCACTGATTTTGTTTCCAATTTTCAGTAAAATTGAGTACATTAATAAAAATAACCAAATACGCCAAGCATTTTCTGCAGAGGTGCTTACTGGAAACTTACCCCACGTACTGCCTACAAAAACTGGGCATGCAGCATGCAAAGTTCTGGTGTCCACTTCTCCACTCTTTAGTAGGTTGAACCAAATCCCTGCCGAACCCTGTAGAATAAGTGAAGTGAGAGCCATGTGCCTCATGATCATATTCAAATGTAGACATGATTACTAGGTTCACTAACACTTTTTGGTGGAAGTGCAACACCAACATCAGGAAACACAGCTTCAAAATCAAGTTCATCACTCATCTGAGACAGAACAGTCCATTTTTTAATGATATTGAGATACTGAGGAAACGTATGGGTGTAACGTAGAATACACTGAATGTCAGGCCTTACACGGTGGTGTAGTGACATTGGAGGCAGAGCAGAGAGACAGAGTGGTGAGGCCATGAGCTGTAATGGTATCTTCTGCAGAGCAGAGGGGTAGGGGATGTCCTCAGTGGAACCACGCAGCGGAGTAATGACCTCAGCTGAGTAAGGAAGCAGAGCAACCAAAGTGGAGCAGGGAGGGTGGGAGATGATTTTACCTAGGTTGTGAGCCCCCTCCTCAAAGAATTTCCTGAGGGGGCACCTGGCATTGAGCCATTTGAGTGGCTCTGACCCAACTTCCCTTCCCCAGTAGTTCCCACATCAGGCAATTTTTCTCCCCTCTACAAAGGTATGACAAAGAGTGGCCTCAAAGTCTGGGTTTAAGCATCCGGCCTGGCAAGTGCAGGCAATCCCAGTTAATCAGCCTGGAGTGTTCTGGGTAACTGAGTTCCCCCACACGGCAACTCTTGCGGTGCACTGCTGCTGTCTTCTGCTGACTGTGCGGGGTGTAGCACAGCCTCTTACACCTCACTTGTGCCTTAATACGTCTTAAAATGCTACAAGCAACATATGGAGAAATGAAGCATTTGTTTTAATCCTATGTGCCATGATATGGCAATGACAATTCCATGGATGCAGCATTTTCTTTTAGTGAAACACAACACAAGTTTTAATGCATTAAAAAGCCCTTTTTGCTGGAAAGAAACAGAATGGTAATGGGTAGCTGATTGGCCTACAGTGAGTGACACATCATGTGTAAGTGAGTTCTTAAAAGAGCCGGACACTGCCAGTACCAGCAGTGTGATCCTGACTCCAGGACAGGAGTCAAAATGGGAAAGGCACAGCTGCACAATAGCATTCCAAATAGTGAGACCCCTTGCTCACAGAAACAGCACACAGGCCAGTATACTATTTCCCAAAGCACCAGCTCAGCCTAAAACGTCTCTTTACGTAAGTGCCTGATGAATGTGAAGGTGTCAGGGTTGGACTAAAGTCGGAACAAACTGAACCAGTGGACAGAGAGTATCACAGCGCGTACTCTCATTTAAAAAAAAAAAAAACAGACATGGAAAAGCATTAAGTATTAAGTACATTGGTAGTTGGGCTATAATGCAGAAGAGTGACACGGCACTACACACAGCCAGCTGCTATTCCTGGGACAACACCACCGATGGACTCTGCATGGTCAGATGGGAGAACTATGCAATAATACATTTTATTTGTCGCCGCCTTTCATAACACTCAAGGATACCTTATAAGAAAGACAACATACAAATATCACAAAAATCACCGCAAGCGGTGATTATCGGGAACCAAGCACAAACTGCTTGTGTACAGTTATACGATTGACCATGTCTCTTTTCAAATATAATACAAGTCTTTAAGTGTCTCTACATGGAAGTGTTATTCTATGTACTATATTACAATATACAAATAATATTGTCTTCATTTTAGTTGGACAGCAATGCATTCAGTCATGTCTAGCAACTTAACAAATGTTTTCAGTATTTAGGATATATAAAAATGAAGGTATTTTGAAGATCACAGATTTCTTTTGCAAACGGATTAGGCTTAGATGGTTTTAGACTTTATTGCACTAGACGGGAGAGTAGTGCGTAGTGTAAGTGCATAGTGTAAGTGTACAGTACTTCATTTAGGACACTACTTTAATATTTACTCTCCGAAGCGTGTTTTCAGTACAGAAGTAATGTAATGAGTAAACGCACCGTGCAGACCAACTAATCGAAAATGAGATTCGTTTCCAACGATTTTCAGAATCGATTATTATCGATTAGTTGTTGCAGCTCTAAATATAATATAACATTTGCAATCACTGTGATGGAGAAAATATGGAATGCAAAGTGCAATCTTCTTTATTGATCTATTTGTTTATATCCCTATTCCATTCATTTCTACGGTTTAGTCATCTGGTGGGCGTGGTTGAGTGCGCAGGTGCGTCATTCAAACCGAGCGAGACAGCTCCTTTCAGGTAAATTGAGGTACTTCTGTTGGTTGTATGAATAAAACACATCACAATTCTGATTAGCATAGATTTATTACAGGTGCATTATTATTATTATTATTATTAGTAGTAGTAGTAGTAGTAGTAATTATTATTCCTCTAGTTCGCTCTTTCAGTGTAGCGTTTGTACTTCTTACACGTTAAACAATCTCCATTATTGCGTTTTAAACATGGATATGACAGGATGGATTCCTCAGCTTGCCTTAAATTGACTCTTTATGACAATGGGAAACAATTCTCTTACAGTTCCTGTGAATAAAAGCTAAAGAGTCTCAAACTCTTATTTATGAGGCTCATCAGGGCTCATACAAGCTTTTAGTCATTTAAAGTAATATCACTTTACTCTTAACTGTTCTTTGTGAGTGGTTTTTAAGATTGTTTTCACTGTAAACTGTCCTGTGGTATCTGTCATTGGTCTCTTTTGTATTACTGGGTGTCTTGTTTACATCCAGAACTGTGTGTGTAAGTGTGCACTGTAGGATCGGTATAAACCAGCAACAAATTCCTTGTATACTCCAGCATACTTGGCCAGTAAAACTTATTCTGATAACTTGGGTTTGGACCTGCATGAAGTTGCCACCCTCACCCAATGCAAAATGTCGGCAAAATTGTCTCAATCGTTTGTGCTCCGTTTGTGCCATAAAAATTTTCGTTTGTGCTGCTTCGATTTTGAAGATATTTAAAAGAATATTCATAGGTCATTCTGAGGTCTCTCAGACTCCCCACATGCTCCTAATTCACCACAAATATTCTCAATCGTTTGTACTGCTTTTGTTTTTAAAATATTAGACATTGACTTATATGCACAAATCTCCTTGGTGTGAGCACACTTTGAGTCGAAGTGCCGAAGACTTTTTCAAGACAAATCATATCATCATTTGTTCAATAAACAATTCTCTTTACTTCATTCACTGGTCTCTCAATATTGAACTTTTCATTTATTTACAAGGAGAATCATGTTACACTTCACTCCCACCACTAGGTGTCAGGGACACTTCTGTTCTCGATGCTCTAGTGGAAATTAGTGTTAGTATAGGGAAAGTCGATATAGTTACTAAATCAAAATTCTGGCCAGTGTAAGTACAATGTTTTAACACTGTCAGTTACAATAATATTAGTTAACTTCAATCATAATGGTAAAACATTCAAGAGAGCTAAGATTGTCAATGTTTATTGAACAGAAATCTCACTGCTAATACTAATATGGCTAATGTAGCTATGAAATGCTAATTACCGCTGCACATGGTACCCATGTTAGTTTTTTTAATACATTGTGCATCTAAGGGTCCACATTACCATATTGGTCCTAATATAAGATATAATATCCTTATACATTATTACTAGATTATATTTTCCTTGTATTTTGGCAAATACAGTCATACATGAAAACATGTTTATACTGTACATGACATTTTTTGCATCAGGATTATTTCAGTGGGTAATTATGTTTTGCTTATGCCAGATGCCCAAGAAACCAGCAGTGGACAGGGATTCCATTTTCACAGTCCTCCCTTCATCAAAAGAGGCCATAGTCCAAAATGTCAACATAGCTACTCCTAATCAGAGCATCTGGACAGAGCTTAGTGAGCAGCTAGAAAACAAGATCACTGCAAAGGCTCTATATACTTTTGTTAAATTGAACAGACAACATCTGGACTGCTTTAGGGTTTATTTATGAAAGTGATCATGAAACAAGTGGCAGTAATGATGACACTCATTTTGAGCCAGGTCCCTGCACATTTGTCTTTAAAAGAGCCAAGGTCTATCCATCAGCCGCAGATAAATTCATAGAAATCAGAGGCAACTGTGAGGAATGTCATGGCCACATTCACATAAAATGTGACGGAGAGCCTGAAATGAACAGCCCAGTGGTGCTCAAGTGCTGAATTAAAAACACTGACTCCCTGCACACTGGCTGTTCGAAGCATGCGATGTCTGGTAACTTGCCTGTGCAGATAGTCAAAGAACTGTGTGAGGAAAGAATGGAACCCTGTTTATGACAACGTGGCAATTTTTCGGAGCACACTTGGTAGTGTGCGGAAGCATCGGCACGTCCCTAATAGCAAGTGCACACAGCTGAAACATTCTGTACTATTTTAACATGTTATTTATTCCACCGTGGCAGTTGTTCAGAGCACATTTGTAAGCATGCGAAAGTATCGGAACGTCCTTAAATAGCAAGAGAACACAGCTGAAACATTGTAATTTAAGTATGTAATTTATTCCACCATAGTAGCTATTAAGGGCACATTTTTAAGCGTTTAAACGTCCCTAATAGGCAGAGCATGCCGTTTTTTTGCTGCAGGATGGTTCCTACTAGGTCTGCTAATGGGACCGCCCTCCTGACTGGCTGCCTATAAAGTCACCCGCTCTAGCGGTGCTGAGCAGCGAGATGTCACAGAGAAGAGTGTGTCCAGTTTGTCGGCGTTTCTACACCAACGTGCAGGCTCATCTCGCCCAGATTCATCAGCAGGGTCCAGAGGAACGCTGGCTTCACCTGGCGGCAGCGAGCGAGCGGGTGATATGCGGGTGCTCTGGACTGCCCGGTGTCTGCATGCGGCAGGAAAGGTTTCCGCCGGCTAGACTGCCACCTGTTCCACCTTCACCAGCTCGCCGGGGACACGGTCAGGAAGCTACTGCTCAGCGCCAAAATAAAGCTGCAACAACTGCAAGCTTTCGGTGAGACGAACAAATCTAAAAGTTGCAAATGTTCTGAACTGATCGAAAAGTAGCAAAACTCTCCGCAGAATTTGAGCGGCTGCAAGCGCTAGTAGCCCGGAAAGAGTAGTGGCTCTGTGGGTGAGTACCTAAACTATCTCTAGGCCTATTTTTATTGTGTGTGGGCGGTGGACTCCAGGTGGTCGCCCGGGGTGGACGTCCCAGGATGAAATTTGTTTTTCTTTCACTGATCCCCCCCCCCCTTTTTTTTCTCTTTTCCAGAGCCAATGTTAAGTGTACACGGCTTGGCTGACAAGTCTCAGAGATGTCCCCAAAGCCGCGGCCAACGGCAAGCAGGAGAGGAGACACGTCGAGCGCTTCCTTCACTTTATGTGGGCCAACACAGACAGTCCCCTGGCAGCTGCTGGCTCATTACCCAAAAACACTTAAAATTTAACATAGAAGCCAATACTCACATCAACCTCTGAACCCAGTTGGAGATAGAAAAAAAGACACCAGCCGTGAGTGAGAAGAAGCAAGGGTCCAGCTTTATTGTTCCGTTCCACCACACGAGATCCACACCAATGAGAATTCTCAGAAGTGATCTGATACCCTGAGCTTAAGCTCCAGTATTTATACTGTAATTACACAGTAAATAACCCATATGTTTCAAGAAGACTATGATCTCACTACCAATAGGGTTAAAAAAGAGCTATTCAACTTACCATTAGCTCAAAAAACAGGGCTTTTCAACTTACAAATATAATCAAAACCAGTAGCTTGACTCAGCTACCCTTATAAATGGCTCCTCATGGTTTTCTCTTAAAATTAAGGCCTTCCTTGCGAGACAAGAATCTTCACCATCTGAATTATGAGTAAGTTACATTTTCCTGTATTTCTAGTTTATAATTTATTTTCATATTTGCTCTATATCTCTATTTTATATATAGTTATACTGCTTGAAAAACGATTTACTGTACTTCCTACTTCATAAAATCATTATATTACCCTTCTACTGTCCTACATATCCTACTATTCTGTATTTTATAGAGTTTTCTATTATTATAAGATATTACCCTTATAATATCTTAATACTCCTTTTTATTATTCTTATAAAGTTATAATGTTATATGTGTGTGTGTGTGTGTGTGTGTGTGTGTGTGTGTGTGTATTATGTCTACATGCCCGCCCTTGACTGTACGAGAGTGTGTGTGTGTGTGTGTGTGTGTGTGTGTAAGTGTGTGTGTGTGTGTGTGTGTCTGTGTTAGCACTCCTCAGCTCTTATACTTCTGTTTGACTCTTCGACTATTAAACCATAGTGTAGTACTCTTAAAGATCTTTAAAGTGGAAATCCAATTTGTCAATATCTGCCTAATACCGCTTCTGTATGTCTAGGTGCCCATCGTCATTCCTTCTTCTCCCCTTTACTGGATCTGGATCTGGACACTCATTATCAGCTTGCGCATCTAACTGCTGATATCATGGTGCTACTTAACTATCTTCGCAGCACCCCCTCTGGAAATGGAAATGCGGGGTGTGTCCCCCCCCCCCCCCCCCCGATACAAAATCTGCCCCGTGAACGTGTGTATTGACGCCTCTACACAGCCAAAACCCCCCTCCAGCTTTCAGTCTGAGGAAGATGTCACCTTCTCTGACCTGGTCCCCGACCATTCTTCCCACTTCTCACCTGCCAGTCCGCCCCACTCTCAGTGGTCCTCTCACTTCACCTTTGCTGACTTTCCCATGTCCCCAGGACGCACCCCATTTTCTTCCCCCCACCACTCTCCTCAAGATTATGCACCCACCAGTCCTGTGAATTATCAATAAAACTACATATTACTCATACTAAGTGTCCCTCATGTTTATTTCATGTCATTTTTATCCACAACACAGCCCACCTGAAGTACATCGACAATGTCTCGAGAGTCCTTGAATGGATGAAATCATTGTGCCAGCGGTACAAGGTCACTCCGGCCAAGGTATTTCTGACGCGTGTTTCCAAGTTCCTCCATTAACTTGATGAGAGGCTGTCCGAGGGCCGAGTTGGCTCCACGAGGCTGTGGAGTCTCCAGAGACTGCTGCAGTGGGAGTGCAGACATCTGTCCGGTCGAGTCGTGCTCCACAGGCAAGGCGTGCGAGCGGAGAAGAGTGAGGGAGTACTTACAGCTCCTGCACGGCAAACTGTCGGACGCTGTCCCTGTTTCACTGGCTGATCTGAACTCGTCCAGCAGACCCGGACATGCTCAACCGTTGCATCGGGCTGCTGTGTGCTCACTTCTTTTCGGTCAGCAGACAGGACCGGAGTCCTGCAGAACCTCACTACTGAGGAGTTTGAGAACCTCGAGAAGGCTGACTCTTTCTGATCAATGTAAGTAACTTCTGTGTATTTCACTTTTATTTCCAGGGGCTGCTGTGTTGTACATGGGGGTGTTTAATATTTTTCATTCATTGTCCTTTTCTCCCAGGTGAAGCAGCACAAACCTGCCTCTGCTTTTGGACTCGCTAAGCTAGCCGTCACCAAGCTGGAGCTGAAGTGGCTGAAAGCTTTCTGCCACCTGAGGAAGCATATGCCGGGATATGAGACTTCTGTGGGGTGGCTTTTCTTTTCTGGCACACAGGCCAGGATTTCTGCGCATGTCAAGCTTGCCCTGCGGGCACTCGTGGGAAGAGACATCACTGTGTCGGACATCCCCACAGCTCTAGCAACCTACGTAAGCATGATTAAAATGTTTTTTAACAAATTCATTCCAATGTGTTAAACGTTAAAGTGATAGAGAAATGTCTCCTGTTCACAGTGCGAACGCAAAAGATGAACAACGCATGCTCGTGACCAAGACGATGTGCTACAGCAATTAGCTGAGTCGTGGAGCTGTCGGTCAGCGAGGCGCACTCCGCCCAGTCTGCGCTAGAGTCCGCTGCGGGCATAGGTGCTACATAGGCCGGTTGTTTTTGGCTAATGGCCCTGTGTGTGTGTGTGTGTGTGTGTGTGTGTGTGTGTGTGTGTGTGTGTGTGTGTGTGTGTAAATATTTCATTAAAATGTTTGAACTGAATTCCCATTGTCTTAATATTTTGACATGTCCAAAAGTACAGTAGCATCACTCACGGCGAGACCACACAGCCGAAATTTCCGAAAGTACATGGACTGAGCTCTGGGCGAAGTTCGCAGGCTTTGCCCAGGGAGAGAGTGTCATCCTGGGCATACACTCGTGAGCTCCAGGCTGATCACTGCTGAATTTTTTCCTCGTTGATTTCAATGGTTTATGCGTTCCTAGTCAGGACAAGCTACTGTTTGTTGCACCTCTTCCATCCTCCTCCACGGTCTGAAGCCAGCTGCAGCCACCTTTTCATCAGCGTCACAATCTCAGCACTTGTTGCCCTTGATGTTAACGTGTTCTTTCGGACAGCATCTAATGAACATGAGGCAAAACAGTTGACAACTTCTGCAATTCGAGACACGCTAAAAAGGCTATTTATACTTCTACGTCAGACCTTTGCGTTGCCTGATGTGCACCTCTAAAAAAACTGTAATAACATCTGTGTATGCAGACAACAGTTGTGATTGGTCCTTTGTGCAAACAGAGACCCTCCCCGGGGATGATAAATATATCTGCAGTAATTTCATATTCACTGAGAATAAATGTAATGAAGCAGATTGCTTGTAGCTGATAATAAAAATGCTGAGGCTTATTACACACTTATTCAAGTTACAGTTAAATAATGAATGTGGGATTAAAGTGCAGTCCCTCATCTTTAATTTAAATGTATTCACATCCACATTGGAGGAATGGTTTAGGAATTACAGCTCTTTAATATGTAGCCCCTTCTTTTTCAAGGGACCAAAAGTAATTGGCCATTTTACTGAAAATCTGTTTCATGGACAGGTGTGGGCTGTTCCTTCACTGTTTCATCAGTTAAGCACAGGGTAGCTGCAGGTATCAGCACTTACATTTTTGGAAATTTCTTGACTATGATATTAAAAAGTATTAGATTTGAAGACCTGCACATCACTTCAGTCATGCTACACGATACATCAGCTATAATGGATTGTGTTCATGCATATAAGCTGAAAGTTGCTGGCCTAAATTTAGCCAATTACCCAAAGACACTTAAAATTCAACATAGAAGCAAATACTCACATTTGCTGTAGATTGCTGTAGATGCTGTAGGCAGATTCTGTATCGAAGAAGAGGGGGGAACCCCGGATCTCCATTCCTAGAGGGGGTGCTGCGAAGATAGTTAAGTAGCATCATGATATCAGCAGTGAGATGCACAAGCTGGTAATGAGTGTC
This sequence comes from Ictalurus punctatus, assembly GCF_001660625.3. Classification (NCBI taxonomy): domain Eukaryota; kingdom Metazoa; phylum Chordata; class Actinopteri; order Siluriformes; family Ictaluridae; genus Ictalurus; species Ictalurus punctatus. The sequence goes on from NW_026521087.1 coordinate 5,347,498, forward strand.
CAGATCCAGATCCAGATCCAGGTCCAGTAACGGAAAGAGAAGGGACTGACGACGGGCACCGGCACCTAGACATACAGAAGCGGTATTAGTCAGATGTGGATAAATTGGAAAAACACTTTAAAGATCTTTAAGAGTAATACACTATGGGTTGTTAGTCAAAAAGTCGAAAGAAGTGTACGAGCTGAGGAGTGCTAAAACACACACACACACACACACACCCTTGTACAGTCAAGGGCGGGCAAGTAGACATAACACACACACACAATCTCTCTCACACACACATACTATTATAACTTTATAAGAATAATAAAAAGGAATATTAAGATATTATAAGGGTAATGTCTTATAATAATAACATATATATATATATATATATATATATATATATATATATATATATATATATATATATATATATATATATATACTCTTTATAAAAATGATAAGAAGTAGGAAGTACAGTAAACTGTTTTTTCAAGCAGTATATATAATAAGAGATATAGAGTAAATCTGAAAATAAAATATAAACTAGATATACAGGAAAATATAACTTACTCATGATTCAGATGGTGAAGATTCTCGTCTCGCAAGGGAGGCCTAAATTTTAAGAGAACCATGAAGAGAGCCAGTTATAAGGGTGGCTGGGTCAAACTGGCCCCCCCTCGAGATAACAATAAGACCAAGGTCCCATTAGATTGTTTAGTCTCCTCCACTTTCTATTCTCTAGGTAAATCAAAACTGAAGATTCTGATGCCCTGGGTAACTGAAAACTCTGGTTTCTGATCCTCTGAGTAACTGGAAACTCTGGGTTTTTATTTTCTGGGTTATTAGAAATGCCTGGGTTCTGATTTTATGTGTAAATTAAAACCCCTGGTTTCAATTCTATGTGTAAGTGAAATAGCCCTTTTCTGGAACATAAGAGTAAGGTAAATGAGCTCTTTTTCAACCCTATTGGTAGTGAGATCATAGTCTTCTTGAAACATATGGGCTATTTAGTGTGTAAATACAGTATAAATACTGGAGCTTAAGCTCAGGGTAGGGGGATCACTTCTGAGAATTCTCATCGGTGTGGATCTCGTGTGGTGGAACGGAACAATAAATCTGGACCCTTGCTTCTTCTCACTCACGGCTGGTGTATTTTTTTCTATCTCCAACTGGGCTCTGAGGTAGATGTGAGTATTGGCTTCTAAGTTGAATTTTAAGTGTTTTGGGGTAATAGGCTAAATTTGAGCCAACAGCATCGAGGCAGCCAAGTTGTTTATCACTAGGACCCTGCTCCTATAGGACAGCTGTGATTGAATCCATCTCCATCTATTTAGATTTTCTAGAACCTTATTGGTCAATCCATCCCAGTTCTTCTGCATATATCGATCTGTGCCAAAGAAGATCCCAAGTATTCTCAGTCCCTCCACGAACACTCCTATGGGAGGTGAGGTATATTTTCCTCCTGCCATTGACCTAGAAGCAAGGCATCAGTTTTGTTCCAGTTTACACGTGCAGATGATGCGCTCTGAAAGACATCCAGGCCAGAAAACACGTGACTGATGTCATCCTCGGACCTGATTATCACCGTCAGATCATCAGCATATGCTGTGACATTGACTGTGGTCACATCAGATAAGTCAGGGCTTAACACTGAAAACCCTTGCAGATTTTCTCGCAGGTGTCTTAGCAGGGGCTCAATGGGGAGAGTGTACAGCAGACCGGACAGGCTACAGCCTTGTGGAACACCTCTGTGCACGGAAAAGTTCTTGTTAGTGTTCCGTTTATTTTCAGCATACTGTACACATCAGTGTACAGCAGCCTAATCCATGAGATGAAGCGTCCACCAATGCCCAAAGCTGTTAGGGTCTTAAAAAGATAACCATGATCCAATCTGTCAAAAGCCTTCTCTTGACCTAGTGACACTAGTCCCATCTCTACCTTATATAGCTCTGTGAGGTGCAACAGGTCTCGCACCAGAAAAAGGTTGCTGAAGATTGAGCGTTCTGGGATGCAGTATGACTGGTCATCATGTAGTATTGTGGCTAAAAATCTTTTAAGGCGGTTTGTTAATGCCTTTGAAAAGATTTTATAATCTGTCCCAAGGAGGGAGACAGGACGCCAGTTCTTTAAGCTACCAAGGTCTCCTTTTTTTGGGTAACAGGGTAATTACAGCTCTCCTACAGCTAAGGGGTAAGACTTTTGTTTCCATACATCTGAGTATGACAAAGTGCAGGTCTGGGCCAATCAAGGACCAGAATGTTTTATAAAATTCGGAGGTCAATCCATCCAGCCCCGGTGACTTTCCGTTTGACAGTTGTTGAGCAGCTGTACTGAGCTCTTCTAAGGACAGTGATTTTTCAAGTTCGTTTCTCTCACCCTCGCTCAGCTGTGGTAGTCCATTCAGAAGTTCTTCAGTTGCTTCAGGATCACATGGTTGACTATTGTACAGTTCCTCATAAAAAGATAGCGCTTGTAGAATGATGTTATCTTTGTCGGTAGTTTCTTGTCCATTGGGTAGTTTCAATTGGCTGATGGACTTCTTCTCTCTGTTTTTTTTCTCCAGTGCAAAGAAGAAAGATGTAGATGAGTCCATTTTAGTATATTGTGTAAACTTGGCCCGCACCATGGCACCTTGATCTCTCTCTTCATACAAGTTTTTCAGAAGAATTTTATATATATATATATATATATATATATATATATATATATATATATATATATATATATATAGAGAGAGAGAGAGAGAGAGAGAGAGAGAGAGCTTCTAAATACTAAGGAAATTGAAAAAGAGCCCTGAAATGATAAATGGAAATCATGGAAGAACTTTGAGACTGAAAAGAGAGGAGAAGAGTCTCCTAAAACTGGGGAAAAGAAAACCCTCTCAATATTATGAAACTTGGGGAACAGCATCACAAAGATGAGTTGAGACGTGTCTTTCATCAAGTCTGGTGAAATTGAGAAAGATCCAAATTGAGAACGAGGAATTCAAAGAAGCGCATCATGATTAAGAATGTGCCTTTCAAGAGGAACATGAGGAAGAGCTGATCTAGCCTGGCAACGCTGAGAAAGAGCCTTTTAAGACCAAGGATGTTGAGGAGCCTCTCAAGCCTGAGGAAGGTACGGAAGAAGTTCTCAAAAATAAGGAAGTTGAGGGAGAGTTTCTCCAAAATAAAGAAGTTGAGGACGAGGTTCTCAAAAATAAAGAAGTTGAGGAAGATTTTCTCAAAACTTAGGAAGTTTAGGAAGAGCCTTTCAAGCCTGAAGAAGTTTAGGAAGAGTCTCTCAAGACCAAAGTGTCATGATTCCCCCTTGAAGCAGCGTGCTCTAAGCGCGAATGCGCGAGCACCTGCTTTTCCGTTGTTGACCGTAGTGACATCTGGACACGTGTGTTTTGTTTATGTTTCTGTCATGTCTCCTCCCTGTTCTGTCATTGGCTGGGATTTCACGTGGGTTTGAATTGCTCTCAGCTGCTAGCGGTTTAGACGCTGATCATGTCCGCATATATACCGCGCGCCTCCCAGCACACAACGTGGAACGTTATCGTAGAGTTAGTTTAGTTCGTATCTGAGTCATAGTCACGGTCCATTTTTAGAGTTAGTTCGCGCTGGATTATCCGCTCCCAGTTCCTCGTCATAGTTCGTTTCCCGTTTTGTTTATAGATCCTGTTTTCCGTGACCACGACCTAGATTCCAGCCTTGCCCCCTGTATGCCTGTTTGCCAATCGCCTGACCTCTTGCATGTTTGCGGATTACGTTTAGGATTTGTCTGCCTGTCTCTCTTTCAAATAAACAACTGTTCATCCTGCACTTGCATCCGTCCTATCTCCGCTCCGTCACGATACGTGACACAAAGAAGGTGAGGAAGACTTTCTCAAGACTTAAGAAGTTGAACTGAAAGGAAGTGTCTCAGGTCTGAAGAAGTTGAAGGAGAGGTTTAAAAAATAAGGAACTGGAGGAAGTGGTTCTCAAAACTGAGGAAGTTCAAGAAGACCCTTTCAAGCCTAGGGAAGAAAAGGAAGAGTCTCTCAAGACCAAGGAAGGTGAGGAAGATTGCTACAAAGCTGAAGAAGAGTCTCTCAAGTCTGAAGAAGTTGAGGAAGAGCCTCTCAAGAGTAGAAAGTACTCCCCGCTGCAGCCCCTCCTCCCCCTGCTGTTCACTCATTCATTTTAACAGGGACAGCTTCGGTCCACTTCTCAGACCCCCTTAGCACCTTTTTTTTTTTTTTATATATATAAATGCATCTAGCAATATATCTAGTGACTTTCTGGACAAACCTTAGCTACTTTCTGTAGAAGATAATGGCCAGTACTGCCCGGCGAGTGCGAGGTCCTGCTTTCAGAAACAGAAAAAATATGTAAATGAGAACAGCTTTATTGGGAATTCGGCTGTATTAAAATTCAGCATGTGAGCACAGAGAGTAGGATGTAATAAAGGGCTGACACTAGGCAGAGTGAAAATACGATGCAATGGTGAAATTATGGTGAAAATGAAGCAATGACTGGGAAATACAAATTTAGTCCATCATGGCTGGGAAAAGGAGCTATATAAAATGGTTGTTTTTAAAAAAAAAAATAATAATTTTTTTTTTTTTTTTTTGGAAATGAAGGATATGTTTGAATGACATCTCTTGTATAGTCCTTGAAAACATAAAACAAACAAAAAAACAGTGCTCGAAAAGTCCTTGAAAGTCCTGGAATTTCATTATGAAGCATCTGTACAGACCCTCTTATATGTACTATGTGATTGATGTATTAAACATGCCTCTTGATTTCTGGGTTTAGCATAGTTATACCTCGTTTTGAGTTTAAAACAATAGCTAGATTTACTGGTAGAATAATGCTAGTTAAGTTTCTCTCCCAAATATTATTGAGTAGATAAAGTATATTCAGTAGCTTTTCTGGGATAGTGAGAATTTAGGTTAATATAGTAGAAAACAAAACACTCAGATTATCCTGGTTGTAAGAACTACTCATTCATCTGTACACCTTTACAGTTTTCACTGCAGATATATCATCAGCTTTATTGAACAATACTCAGAATCCTTGTCACCTCCCAGCCAATCAGTCATGATGAATTTTTGTATGGTTGGAAGCATGTTTAAAACACAAAGTGCTGGGATCATGTAAAAATGAGGTTTTACTCACTGGCCCAAATGTGTTCACTTTAAACTTTGTTCCTTCCCTTAAACACTTACCTGCTTGAGAATTTCCAATGTTTGTAGAATGATGATTCTCAGTACAGCACATTACCAAGTATTAATGGGCTTAAAATTTATTTATTTGTGACAATTATGGGATTTTCTAATTTGTTTGTGAATTTTCTTTTTTTTAATTTTTTTAAATTTTTTTTTATGGCTCATCAAGGTTCAGAGCATTCCATTGTCTTAAATCAGCATTTCCCATTGTTAGTATCAGAATCTTATTTAACATGCAACATATTCAATAATCTGTAACTAAGACTCAATAAAGAAATTCTCATTACACAGAGTGTCCAGAACGTCTCTGAAACACTTCAGCCTATGATTAGCCATGGATTCCTTGGAGGACACTGTAGCAGTCTCTGAGGATTTATCACTCCACTGTTTAAAAAAAAAAAACACTAAATACTGGATTCTTCTTCTTTTAATTTGATTGTCAGTGCTCAACTCAAACCAACAGCAGTATTATTATCAGGAATGATTGTGTCTAAAATCAACCACTGATTATATCCCACTTTGTTTCTAGAGTGTATGATTTATTTAGCCAATTCTAAACTCGCCTCTCCATTTGTGTAACTGGATACTCAGGATAATGTAATTTCGCTCTGGTTTCCATCCACCCACCCTTTCATTTTCTATATCTCCTATCATACAGGAACCTTGAGCCTATCCCAGAGATCATAGGGCACAGGACAGGGTACACCCTGGACAGGGTACCAGTCCATCGCAAGGCACACTCACATACACATTCACACACCCATTCATACACTACAGACACTTTGGACATGCCAATCAGCCTACCATGCATGTCCTTGGACAGGGGGAGCAGCACAGGGAGAACACGCAAACTACGAACACACAGGGTTGTGGTGGGAATCAAACCCCCAACCCTGGAGGTGGGAGGCGAACGTGCTTAGCACTAAGCCATATGCGCCCCATTCTGGTCTCTTTAATTTAATAAAAAATGTGACACAGATTAGCACAATGTGCTATCAAATAAATAGTGGGTGACTGTTTTCTTTAGTGTATATGCACTGTGAATGACTTCTTATTTAAAAATATAAATGTAACTGACATGCTGCTTTATTAAATCATAGCAACTTGAGCACCTGCCTAGCCCTACTCTGAATATGAGGAACTTTCCTACACAAATATTGATGTAACTATTCACCCATTCTCACACCAATGGTAGCAGAGCTACCATGCAAGGTGCTAACTTGACATCAGGAGCAACTTGGGGTTCAGTGTCTTGCCCAAGGACACTTCAAGTCATGTGGGCCAGGAATCAAACCGCCAACCCTACAATTAGACAACCTGCTCTACCACCTGAGGCACAGCCACCAACTAGATATTTAAGTCAGCCTATCCCATTCCTTCATTTTCTGGTTACATATAGATGTCTCTTAAGTGTTTCCTACATGTATATTTTTTAAATTGGCATGTCTACCAATATGTAAGCCAATGCATATGTTTTACACTACTAATACAAAATGTCCCAGTGAGGCCTTCCACACCCGTCAAAATATTGCCATCTCACTGTGACAGAAAAAAATATAACAATGATGCTTTAGAATTAGATAAAGTTTCTGCAAGATATGAATTGAACTATTCATTTAGAACTCAAAAAGTACATTAATGGCTTTAGTAATGACCACTGTGTATCCCATGTAGCACACTAACCCTAATGTGTATGACCGCATGTACTATGTTGCAACAATAGTAATAGATGAACAAAAGAATGTGGTGATGTAACGACACAGGACAGTTAGCAGGAAGTAAGCGCAGGAGCGCCGTCTTTATTGATGAACAAACTAACAGAACACAAGAAACGCGGTCTATGCTGAACAGGACTAGCTGGATCAACCATGGAACTACAGTCTAGGCATTACTCGAAAACAGAACATGGAACTGAGACCGCTAGCATGCTACACGCATTCTAACACAGCGCTAAAGCTATACTCCTTAAACACTACTAACGTTACAAACTATAATACTGCGCGAAGTGCGCAGCCACACGAGGGGTTTAAATAACCAACATAATTAAACTAAAGCATAGACACCTCGAGAAATAAAGACACACCCTCGAACATAAGCCAATACCTGGACAGGAAGTAAATCAAAACAAACGAGCCGCGCGTGTCCATATGTCAGAGTCTCGTGCACGCGCGCTCTGCAGCAGTCTTTGTGCTTCGACGCCGCAGCGCCATCCACCGGCGGAAGCGTAACAGCTGTAAAAACAGACTTAAAAACATTGAGTCATTTAATACAGGTCAACTGTTTTCTATTATACAAGCAGCGTGCGTGTGTTCTGTTTCATTTTCTTTTCAGGGATAAACATACTGGAGGATTTTTTGTTGATCTGGCACAAAATTAAAAGGAACTAAATTACATTAAAAAGGGGGAAACTTTGGGTACCAAGGTTATAAGTTATAAACTAGGGAACACTGAGAGAGAGAGAGAGAGAGAGAGAGAGAGAGAGAGAGAGAGAGAGAGAGAGAGAGAGAATTGGCATGTGGTCTGCGCCTCTGTAGCACCGCTGTTCTACAGTAAGTGCTGAGGGAGAGACCTGAATGTCGGGCTGCCAGATAGCTTCATTTCAACTATAACTATTAACTGGATGGGGTGGGGTTAATATTTGACTAGTGCATAAATTACACCTAATACGTCTAGGTCACTAGTTACTATTAGCTGTAATTTAATCAAAAAAGAGAACCTAGTATGTTTATTAGAAACCAACCAAAATCACTCCAAGAGTGAGACATGTAAAAGTCCCTGAGGTTACAAAGGAACCCAGGGTAACTTCTAAGCAAACAAAGGCCTCTCTCACATTGGCTAATGTTAATGTTCATGAGTTCACCATCGGGAGAACACTGAACAACAATGGAGTGAATTACAGTGTTACAAGGAGAAAACCACTGCTCTCCAAAAAGAACATTACAGCCCATCTGCAATTTGCTAATGATTACGTGGGAAAATGTTTTGTGTGAAAAAATATAACCTTTTGGTTTAAATAAGAAGTGTTATGTTTGGAGAAAACAAACACTACATTCCAGCATAAGAACCTTACTTATAAGAACCTTTCAATAATGGATGGAACAATGAATTCTGAATTATAACAGTGAATTCTAAAGGAAAGTTTCAGGACATCTGTCTGTGAACTGAATCTCAAGAGAAAGTGGGTCATGCAGCAGGCCAACAGCCCTAAGCACAAAAAGCACATAAGGGTCCACCAAAGTATGGTTAAAAGAGAATAAAATTCATGTTTCACAATTTGCCAAGTCAATGTCCTGACCTTAATCCAATAGAAATGTTGTGGAAGGACCTCAAGCAAGCAGTTCATGTGAGGAAAATCACCAGCATTCCAGAGCTGAAGCTGTTCTGTACTGAGAAACGAGCTAAAATTCTTACAAGCCGATGTGCAGGACTGATCAACAGTAAAAACAGGGAAAATGTTTAGTTTCGGTTATTTCTGACCAAGGGGTTCACACCATATGCTGAAAGCAAAGGTTCACATAGGATCACATAATAGAAAGAAAACATTCTACACACCGTTATACCACCAGCAGCAGTCTGGACTGTTGACACAATGCAGGTTCATGCTGCTGATGCCAATGTCTGACCCTATAATCTACATGTCACAACAGAAATCAAGATTCATCAAATCAGGCAATGTTTTTCCATGCTTCAACTGTCCAGTTCCAGTGAGTCCACGCCCACTCTAGCCTCAGGTTCCTGTTCTTGGCTCACAGACAGGAGTCGAACCTAATATGGTTGTAGCTTATCCACCTCATTTGGTTAGACGTATTGTATGTTGCAAGAGGGTTTTCTGCTCCCACACTTGTAAAGAATTATCATTACCATAGCCTTTCTGTCAGCTCGAACTAGACTGTCCATTCTCCTCTGTCCTCTCTCATCAACAAGGTGTTTGTTTTTCTCCACCATTCTGTGTAAACTCAAGAGATTGCTGTCTGTGAAAATCCCAGATCAGCCTCTAAAATTCTCAAACCAGCTCGTCTGGCACCAACATTCATACCATCATCACTGAGATCACTGAGATTCTGATGTTTGGTGTGAATATTAACTGAAGCTTACTGAAATACTTACCTGTATCTGCATGATTTTATGCATTGCGCAGCTGCCCCATGAATTAGTTAAGTTCTTTTTCAAACACATCCTGCAGAAGCAAATAAGATCGGCACTCCAGCTGCTTTGCGTAGCCTAATGCAAATTGTATTCAATATATTATTTTTCCTAAAACAGATCATTAAGAACTCCAAAACACCTGAAATTGGATTCAAGGCACTATATACAGTGTTACCACCACTGAAATCACCATTTAATTACATATGCTTCAACAGTTAAAATATATAATAAATAAATACATTATTATTATTATTATTATTATTATTATTATTATTATTATTATTATTATTATTATTGTTAATAATAATAATAATAATAATAATAATAATAACAATATGTGTAACTTATATAGCTCCTTACTCATAACCAGTGTCACTTTACAATTACAATGTTTCAACAAAACATGGAACATGCTGTAGACTAGATTTGAGAAAAAATATGATTTATAGTTTACAAAGAAATATTAAATTTCACATCAAAACATGATTTCACTGCTTATGCTAAGCTTAATTTGCACAAGTTTCTAATTACAAGATTGAATTATATAAAGTGAGCATGATCAATTCATGTAGTATTAATGTAAACCCATAACATTATGAAATCTTGTGGGTATGTTGGCACTGACAGGTACTATAACTATAGTATTTAAATTAACATGATTCAAAGGTGTGTGATAGAATAGCACAGTGTTTTAATAAATTCAATACTAATGAATATTAGGTGCTATTATTAATGAATATTATCCTGGTGTCTAATGTTTTTTGAGAACAGTTTCATATTGAAATACAATGAATCTGCACATTTTAACAGTTCAAATGGAGAAGTTATTAATGTTTTGTCACATTAATGATTCTGTGTCTCATTGCCAAAAATGAAAACCTCTTAACTCTGAAAGTCAATTAAACAATGTTTGAAGGAGAATCTATAATAAATGCATCATCAGATGACTAAAGGGAATGCTGGATGATCCGTCACATCAGTTTTAGCCTGACATTTTTGCTTTTGCGTCACACATTTGTACAACAGTTTTTATGAATCAGACATTGATTGATTCATAAATCAATTATCTCGCTGGATAAAACCTATACCTATATTATATATGTATATATTTATGTATGTATAAAATGTAAATGGAAGCTTTTTGCTTCACGTTTTTTTAAACTTTGCTGTAGACTGTCGTTTGAGTCAAACTTATTTGCATTTGAAGAACACAAAGTGCATTTGCCTTTTAAATAAACTAAATAACCATTTAGTGATACACCAAGTGGACAGCTCAGAGTTTAAAGGGTCAAAGAAATGACTTTCTGATCTATGTCGAAGAAGATAAGAAATTCTGATTTCAAGTATCAAACAGATTTCACGTATTTTAAAAAAATCTCATTTTACAGTACACTATGATTGATTTAATATCACTTGTAAATTGTCATCATTTAAAAAGACAATACGTTTTATAGATTAAAAACACAACCTATCAAATGTTCCTATAATGTATATATTTTTGCGCATGGATATGCATTTTCTCATTGCAGTCGATTCGGACCAATCAGCAAGGTAAGAATACAGTATAGTAGAACACAGAAACACACACACACACACACACACACACACACACACACACACACACACACACACACAAAAATGTCTGAGACCACATTGAAAATCTGGATTTTTTTTTCTCTTACATTTTGAAATAAATAGGTTTTAGAATTTATTAATATTTAAAACAAAGAAAGTAAATGTTTAATATATTGGATATTTATATATTTTTTTAATTCTGCAATTGTAAACATTAAGAAACTCTGAATCTCTTGTAAATATTTTAAAGATTCTCCTTTTTTTATTTTTATTTATTTATTTATTTATTTATTTATTTATTTTTAACTGAAGTTGCAGTCAATAATACAATTTCGAATGAAAATGTTAAAATTAAATAATAAAAAAATGCAAAATAGAAACATTTTCCACTAGTGCTCTCAGACTTTTGGCCCCGACTGTGTGTGTGTGTGTGTGTGTGTGTGTGTGTGTGTGTGTGTGTGTGTGTGTGTGTGTGTGTGTGTGTGTGTGTGTGCGCGTGTGTCTGTGTCTGTGTGTACGTAAACAAACTATTAATGAAAATAAAATTTTGTGTAAGATAAATGAATGAATAAATATGTTCTCTTCTCCCCTCCAGTCGATGTGGCCTTAGGAGGAATAGCAGTACAATCTTCTTTACATTAACAATTATCCTGCTTACTTTGCTATCGACGACAACAGAGCATCTAACATGAATTTCAACTTGTGTGATTACGGCTGCTCCTAAGGCCATACAGACTTCATATGAATCCATAATGAACTTTTTCACACTAACTGTTGTTACCCAGATGAGGATGGGTTCCCTTCTGAGTCGGGTTCCTCTCAAGGTTTCTTCCTCTTAAAACATCTTAGGGAGTTTTTCCTTGCCACCGTCGCCACTCAGTGGCTTGCTCAGTTGGGATAAATTCACACCTTTAATATCTGTATGACTACATCAGCTCCCCAAGACGTAAAGAGCATTGTAGTCAAGTTTTGGACTGGGAGAATCGCTGACTCGGATGTAGAACAATATCTCTTAAGGTTTGGTGAGATACTGAACCCTGTTGACAAGCCGCTGGACCAGTTCGGGATATGGTATGGAGTCAGGAGATATAAAATAAAACTCAAGAAAAACCCCGACGGAAGTATATTCCAGATACCAAATTCCATTTCCATGGGACCATACAATGGAACGATTACATACCCCGGCCAAACAAAGCGATGTTTTATATGTAACGATTCCGACCATCAGGCAAAGGACTGTGAGAAAACAAAGTGCTGGAAATGCGGAAGCTTTGGCCACAAAGGAAAGAGTTGTAGAAATACACAAGTATGTAATTTATGTAATGAAACTGGGCATATATATTTTCAATGCCCAAATTCTTACAGCTATAAACTAAGACTGCCGAAAAATCAAAAAGACATTGACCAGAATGCAACACAAAACGCACATAACACAGAAACCAAAACAAACGATAAAGAGGATAACAACTGGGAAGAAAATAAACTACACACAAGTGAGGACGACTCGACATCCGGGAGTGACTCAAGCAGCACCGATACCAGCGACAGCGAAGACAGCGAGGACTCTGAGAGCAGCGCCGAATCTCTGATCCCGGAAGGGAGACGGAAGACACCGGAAGTACCTGCTGGAAGCAGCGGAGCATCTCCGCCCAGTCTTTCGTCTGTGGAGAGACGGCAAGCATTGGAGTTTCCTGCGCTATCAGCTGTAGAAGTCGGCGAGACTCGGATCGGCTCAACCCCGGAAGGAGGTCTACAAGCCCCAGAGGAGCCTACGTGCTCAGAGGGAGAGACCGGAGCGACCCAGATCATTTCTACACCTGCAGGAAGCCTACAGGGCCGAGAGGAATCATCGCATCCAGCTGGTGAAAGTGGAACAACTCAGACAATCGCCGACAACACAGGTGACACTGCGGACACTCCCACGCTGGCGAAAGGTAAAAACACTTTAGACTATCCATATAAACGCCAAAGGCGAAAGAGGAATTCTCCTGGAAATGTTGACAATGCAAAAAAGGTTAAGGAATGATGTATATCGCCTACTTTTCTTCCCTTTTTTATGACACAATGTCTTTGATTTTAACTGCAATTCCTATATCATTTAAAAAGAAATGTGATATATGTCTGCAGGAATTAAGGTTAAATGATGTGGATAATGTTGAGAAAATGTGGACTAATGGACATGCAATAATATCTATCGGAGAAGATCCTTCTCTTAATTTTTATGGTTTTTTCAAATTTAACTGTTGCCACATGTAATGTTAGAGGGATTCAGGCAAAAATGAATCAAGTTAAAAAGTTAAATATATTGAGTGGAGAACATGTTGATATTTTATGTATACAAGAGACCAGATTAAGCAGTTTTGCAGACGTACAGGATGCTCAAAGTCTATGGATCAAAGGTCCTTCAATCTTTTCAATAGGTGAAAGTAAAGCTGATGGTATTGCGACCTTATTTTATAACAATAAATTTAAAATAATTAAGAGCCGTGAAATAATTCCTGGTCGATTAATGTTTATAGATGTGTTTTATTGCACAAAAAAAAATTAGAGTAATAAATGTATACACAGCACAGGATACTGTTGGTAAAATCCGGCTTTTTAAAAAGCTTAAAATGCTCCTGTGTGTCGGTTTCTATACCATTGTATGCGGTGATTTTAATACAATCACAGATGATAATGATAAAATTTCTTCCAAAATATGTAAAATTAGGAGAGAAGGTGGTGTCCTTAAATCTATAATGAATGAACAGCATTTCACCGACATATTTAGGACATTATATCCCGAGAAAGTGGACTTTACAAGGTTTGATAAAACATGTAAAACTAGGATTGACAGGATATATATTAATAATAATTTTGAGGCAAAATTTTATACAACAAAACTCTTGGTTGAGTCGGACCACTTGACAGTTATATGTGGCATGAGACTTAAAAATGAAGAAAGAAGAAACTATTGGAAATTAAACACACAAATCTTGAAAAGTCCTTTATTGATTATAGAATTAAAGGAAGAAATTAATAGGATTAAAACTTTAGATATCCTCACGACCAATTATTGTGATTTGTGGGAAGTTTTTAAGATCCAGATTAAAAAATTTCTTAAATACAAATGTCTATGTTTTAATAAAGAAAAAAATGAGAAGTACAATACAATTATGACACAATATATAAACCTAAAACTGAAAAATACAAGAGATGAAAGTGAGGAAAACAACTTAAAGGATTTGAAAAAAGAGATAGAAACTTTAAATAATGAGTTTTTACTGAACATTCAAGTCCGAGCAGGAATAATTTCCGATGAACTTCTAAATCAAACAAAAGCAATTTCACTATTTAATAAAAGGAAAGAAGCCCAATATATCGAAGCCATTAAAACAGATAATGGAACTATAGTAAAAAATCCTAAAGACGTCAGAGATGCTGTTCGGATCCTTTGTTCAAACATGTACAACTCAATTGAAATAGATAATAAACTCCTAAAAACCTTTTTGAATGTAAAAAATAGTGTTGACCCGCCTTCCAAGAGCTTAGGTGAGGAAATAAAAGAGGCTGAGGTTGTTGATGCCATTAAACAATTAAATCTAAAAAAGTCTCCAGGGAAAGATGGTCTCCCGTCTGATTTTTATCATGCATGCGCCATAGATTTGGCTAAATTATTAACGCAAGCCTTCAATGATGGGATCGCTAGAGGTTACATGCATGACTCGTTCTATGAAGGCGTTTTATCCTTGTTGTATAAAAAGGGTGAAATGAGTGATATCAACAACTGGAGACATCTCACCCTAATGAATGTCGATTATAAGATTTTTGCAAAGACCATTATGAACAGGATGAGTGACTATTTGGATGTAATAATAGCTAAACAACAAACATGTGCAATAAAGGGAAGATTTATGTGGGACAACTTGAACACATTAAGAGAACTAGTTTTTGATAAAAATGGTGACAGTTTTTACATTGTGACTTTGGACCAAAGAAAAGCATTTGACTATATCTCAAGAGACTATTTGTGGGAGATTTTAAAACTGTATCAATTCCCTGAAAATTTCATAAACATGATTAAATGCCTTTATGTTAAATCGACGGTTGAAGTAAATGTTAACGGTTCTTTGACTGAACCATTTGAAGTTATGCGGGGTGTAAAGCAAGGGTGCCCTCTGAGTGCAGCCCTATATATTTTATCTATAAACCCACTTGTACAAAAAATCCAAGATGATCATAGACTTAAGGGTCTTCAAATAGGAAAGAACAGAGTCGTGATCTCTGCTTATGCTGATGACATAACTGTATTTGTGAAATCTAAACAAGAACTAGACATCATCTTTGAATATTTTAGCGAGTATGAGCAAGTCTCTGGAGCCTCCTTAAATAAAGCTAAAACGGAATGTGTCTGGATTGGAAATGAAAAAAACAAATTTCCCATAGATGTCCCAGAAGTTCAGCAATTAAAGGTTTTAGGTATATATATATAGATAATAATGGCTGTGTTGACCATAACTGGTCAAAAAAAGAAGAAATAATACAAGATGAAATTGATAAATGGAAATCATGTAATCTAAGTTATAAAACTAGAATAAATATTATTAAAACTTTTCTATTATCAAAAATACTGTTTTTATCATGCATCTTACCTCCGACAGAAGTTTGGGTAAAAAGACTTCATAAAATATGCTGTAATTTCATATGGGATACGACTCGTGAGGTTACAAAACGTGAGCTCCTTTTTAAGAGAAGGGAACTGGGAGGCCTTGGGGCTGTCGATATATCCTTAAAAACTAAAATAGCAGTGTGCAAAATCATCGCGAGTGGTATTGCCAGGCAAACCGAATGGATAGGGAACATCTCTAACTGGAAATCTAAAAAAGGTCCATCGAGGAAAGGTATTCCGTATTATAAACTGATGTTTTCCGACTTCACTGACAAATTTAAAGATCTAAACATCGATTGGGTGAAAGACTCGAGCAAAGAAATATATCTTTTAATTGTTGATCGAGTTTATTGTAACCCTGTGGCTTTCAGAAATTTGGAGGAAGACCAAAACAAAGAATGTCTCCAAAATTTACAGAATAAAATCCTATCTGAACACCTGAGAGATACAACTTGGTTAGTCGCTGTAAGAAGGCTCCCAGTAAGAGCGGTTGTAAAATGGAGCTGTTTTGTAAAAACCAGTAAATGCCCGATGCCTAATTGTAATGAAGAGGAAACACTCGAACATTTCCTGTTAGAGTGTTATCGCGCTAAAGAAACATGGGCTGAATTAAAAATCATTGGTCTCAATATAGAAATAAATATTAACTCAATTTTCTATGGCATTTTTAAAGAAAATTGTAGCAAGACTCAGCATGACTTCATTTGGTTCATAATATGTTTGACTAAATCTAAACTCTGGAAAACAAGGTCCAGAATGACTATAAATCAAACGTTTATATCCAGTGATGTATTCAAGGACATTCAAAAAGAGCTAAGAAGACTTAAAAGCAGCACATCTTGGTTTAAAGACTCTTCAGTGTGGGACAATATTTGCGTGTAATTGTACTTTGACTATGTAAGTTTTTTCTCTCCCTTTCTTTCTGAATATGACTTGTGTAAGATTGTGAATTTTGTATAATTTCAATAAAACTCATTAAAAAAAAAAAAAAAAAAAGCAAGGGTGGTAAGGGACTCGGTAAAGGAGGCGCTAAGCGCCACCGCAAGGTGCTTCGCGATAACATCCAGGGAATCACCAAGCCGGCTATTCGCCGTCTGGCTCGGCGTGGTGGTGTAAAGCGTATTTCTGGTCTGATCTATGAAGAGACTCGCGGTGTGCTGAAAGTGTTCCTGGAGAACGTGATCCGCGACGCCGTCACCTACACCGAGCATGCCAAGAGAAAGACCGTGACCGCCATGGATGTGGTGTACGCCCTGAAACGCCAGGGACGCACCCTGTACGGCTTCGGCGGTTAAACGCTCTAACACCGAACGACGCGAACACAACGGCTCTTTTAAGAGCCACCCACATGTCTAGAAAAAGAGTTCTTCCGTGGGGGGGGTAAGGCTTTTTCTTTCGTGAAGCATAAGGCATCAAACGCTGTACAGCAGTAGCATAAGTGGTAGATCTATTTGTATTTTTTTGTAATAATTCTCTCTCTCTCTTTTTTATATATATATATATATAAACTCCGTATATATTAAATATTGTATTATATATAATATCGTACAGTATACAATATTAGATACATATATATTAAATATTGTAATTTGTTTGATTAAAACAATTTAGAAGATGATTTTAGTAGAAACTTCTATATTTCTCTTTCTCATACGCACGCATGCATGCATATATAAGGGAGAGAAAAGTGGGGAAGTCAAAAGTTTTTTCTGTTTTTTCAAGCATAAGGTATCAAACGCTCTACACAAGTAGTAAAAGTGATAGATAAGAACTATCTGTGTACATAAAAAGAGAATTTATTTTTGTTTTTTTGCACACTTTATTTTTTTTTATACATTTATATGCACAGTATTAAATATTATAACGTGTTTAAAATGAGTTACAAGACGGTTTTAGTAGAAACTTACTTCCGCGTTTCTCTCTCTTTCTCTCTCTCTCTCTCTCTCTCTCTCTCTCTCTCTCTATATATATATATATATATATATATATATATATATATATATATGTGTGTGTGTATAATTTTTTTCAAGCCAATTGTTTTTTCATAGTGCACGTTGCACTGTAAATACAACAGCGGGAAGGGAAACAAAGCGTAGCGGAGGAGGGAGGAGCAGTATGAGGCGCCATGCAGGAGGAGGTATCGAATTTTGGCCAATCAAAAAAAGGTGTCTTGTGTGGACGTCATTAGCATGTGGGTCTGTAAATAGAGCGGGCGCGAGGCGGGCGTTAGTCATTTTCTGTTCGTTTATTCGAGAAGCAGCATTATGCCCGATCCAGCCAAGACCGCGCCCAAGAAGGGATCAAAGAAAGCCGTGACCAAGACGGCCGGCAAAGGAGGCAAGAAGCGCAGAAAGTCCCGGAAGGAGAGCTACGCCATCTACGTGTACAAGGTCCTGAAGCAAGTGCATCCTGACACCGGCATCTCATCCAAGGCCATGGGCATCATGAACTCCTTCGTGAATGATATTTTTGAGCGCATCGCCGGTGAGTCTTCTCGTCTGGCTCACTACAACAAGCGCTCCACCATCACCTCCAGAGAGATCCAGACTGCCGTGCGCCTGTTGCTTCCCGGCGAGCTGGCCAAGCACGCCGTGTCCGAGGGCACAAAGGCCGTCACCAAGTACACCAGCTCCAAGTGAAGCGCGTTACCGCCGTCTTCATCAACCCAACGGTTCTTTTAAGAGCCACCCACTTTTCATACAAAGAGCAATCAATTTTCTTTCGCTTTCTCTCTTGCTGTGTGTGTGTGAGTGAGAGAGGGGGGGCACTTCTGAAGTGCTGCTCTCCCACGAATGTTCAGGCTTTTGGGTAATTCTAGCAGTCTGATAAATGCAGAGATGAGTACAACTCAACAGGGTTGTAAGCACGGTTTCTCGGGCTTGTATAATCTGAGCAATGCAAAATGGGGCTTTAGCAGCACAAAGTTATTCATATTAAGACTAGCAACAGGAAGTAACTGAAAATAGTATTCTAGTAACACGTAGAAATTCAAACTAAGGTTCTAAAAGAACCTTAGTTCTTTTGTGCTGCACGTAAAAGTTCTAAATACTGTTGTAGTAACATGTAGTCATTCAAAACAGTGTTCCAGCAGCACAAAGTCATTCAAAAGAATGCTGTAGCAGCATGGAATACAGCACACACACACACAAGGCTATAGCGGAGTTGGGATAAAGGGCATTAGGGTGACTGTGCTCGTTAGGGTCAGGGAGGAATCCGACCGAGCTAAAGAGGAGGAGGCCGGATGGGCTGGCTGGTGCTAACTAGGCGTGCCTGTTTGGCCTGGGACTACAAGAGCGGAGCGCTGCGTACGAGTGGCGAAGCCCTGACACTGGCAAAGACAGAACGAGTCTTCTGACCTACACCTATAATCACATTTTCTTGTTGGACATGCTTTCTCCCCTACAACTAACAATGTCTTACTCTTGTCTTTGCTGCTCTGTTCAGCTCTTCCTACTTTCCTACTGACTGTTTCCCACCCACCTAGTCAACTTTTATTCAACATTTGTTCTTTTCATCTAGACTTTAAATTTATTTACTCTTCACCATCTATTCATATGCTTCCAGTTTGAATGAAAGTGAGCAAGTGATTTCTAGCATGCTAGCCGTGTTAATGAATGATAGCGACCATGCAAAGTTTGCTCCAGTCGAAGAATAGCTTGTTTCTCTATGAATGGGACTGTTGTGTAAACTTCTCCTTTGAAACTGCTTTATCCTCTTTACTCTGAAGCTAAAATTTTTAGCACGGTTTCTCGGGCTTGTATAATCTGACGTGATAAAAAAAAGCTGGGTGATAATCTGGTCTTTTCTCTGGAACTGAACATTTAAAACATTGAGCAGCTCTGTGACGTCCACCAGGAAAGCCAGGTCAGAAAGCCATTTCTTATCCATGGGCTCTTGAATACTACCAATCTTGCTTTCCTGAAAAGCTCTGATCTCATCACGCAGATCAAAAAATCTCCTGAGAACTTTTCCTCTGCTCAGCCATCTAACCTCCTGGTGGTACAACACATCACCATATTGTGCATCCATCTCATCCAACATTACCTTGAACTGCAGGTGAGAGAGCGCCTTGGAGCGTATATCATTCACAATTTTGACGGCATCACGTCCACAAACCCGATGGATTGGGCACATAGCTGTTCTTGATGTAAAATACAAGAAATCTGATAGCTGGCCCGTGTGGCACTTTCTTGAGCTGATGAAGGACATAGCAGCGCGCTCTGCTCAGATCGAAGTTTAGCAAGCAGCTCGCTAGCCTTCTGTTTTCATGCCTCGCCGCTGTCCTTTGAGAAAGCTGAAGAACATTTTGTTTCATAATGACGGATTTTGTACTCTTTCAAAACAGCAACTGACTGCTTGCAAACTAGACACACTGCCTTTGAATTGATTTCAGTAAATAAAAAGTCAACTTCCCAAATCTTTTAAAATTTCCTCTTGTCTGTGTGCCAGTGCCTGGATCTCTCCATTATTACCTGTTTGTTGACTGTCGCAATGCATGCTGGCCTTGAAGTACGCATGTACATTAAATAAAATTCTAATTCTTATTCTCTACATTTAATTTCAATTTACATTTTTTGTAGCTCAAAATTAAAATTAATAAAAAAATTAAATTAGAAATGAAGATCAGCATCAATCAAATCCCCCCCCCCCATATGGCATGGCGGGCCAAATCAAAAGTCACCATCTCTGTTCTAACTGTTGTAGTAGCACGTAGTCATTTGAACTAATGTCACAGTAGCACGTAGTCATTCGAACTAAGGTTCAAGAAGCGCATAATAATTCTAAATACTGTTGTAGTAGCACCTAATCATTCGAACTAATGTGACATTAGCGTGGTGACATTAGCGCAAAGTCATTCAAAAGAATGTTCTAGCAGCATGGAATACAACACACACACACACACAAGGCTATAGCGGAGCCTATAGTCAGGCGCGCTGTGCTTTACACGGCCCCCAACGCGCTCTGCTTCCGATACTACACACACCACTCGACAGCTGCAAAGACATCAGGCTCGTTCCCAAGGCTCCTCTTTAACTCGGCCCAGAACGCATACGACGGCCGTGCCTGCTTTTCGCCCGTTTTTACACACCACATCGCACGAAATGCGCAGCCCGCCGGCTTGAGTACAACGCGCGCCGCGCCTTTTCATGTCCGCTGCACGAGACTGTTGCTCTCTAGCCGGCCAGGCCGGGCCACGGGGGAAACGAGAAAGCACATCCTCGCTCAGCGTGTGCTTCAACGTTTTGAATCTCGTCTTGCTAGTGGGATTTTCACCGAGAAATGCCATGAGAAAACACATCTGAGCGCGCGCCGCGTCCGTGCATTCATTCAGTGGCGCCCGAGTTGAGTCTACAACGCTCTCATATCTGTTTTTAAGACCAGCCCCCGGCCGCGGGGAGGGAGGATCATCCTGTGTTACACACTAACGTACAGTGTACAACTCGTGTATTCTACGTAGTTCCAAGAGAGATGGCAGAAGTCGCACCCGCTCCCGCCGCCGCGCCGGCCAAAGCGCCCAAGAAGAAAGCAGCTTCGAGAGCAAAAAAAGCCGGCCCTAGCGTCGGCGAGCTGATCGTCAAAGCCGTTTCCTCGTCTAAGGAGAGGAGCGGCGTGTCTCTCGCTGCTCTGAAGAAAGCGCTGGCTGCCGGCGGATACGATGTGGAGAAGAACAACTCCCGCGTCAAGATCGCCGTTAAGGGTCTCGTGACTAAAGGCACTCTGGTGCAGACCAAAGGGACCGGCGCGTCTGGCTCTTTCAAGCTGAACAAGAAGCAGACCGAAGCCAAGAAGCCCGTGAAGAAAGCCGCGCCCAAAGCGAAAAAGCCCGCCGCCAAAAAGCCCGCCGCTACTAAGAAGCCCAAGAAGGTAGCGGCAAAGAAACCCGCCGCCGCGGCCAAGAAGTCGCCTAAGAAGGCGAAGAAGCCCACAGCCGCCGCAAAGAAAGCCACCAAGAGCCCGAAGAAGGCGAAAAAGCCCGCGACCCCTAAAAAGGCAGCCAAGAGCCCCAAGAAAGCGAAAGTTGTCAAGCCCAAGACCACAAAGCCTAAAGCGGGAAAGGCGAAGAAGGCAGCACCTAAAAAGAAGTAAAGACGTTTGTTTCTTTCATACTTTTGTTCCTTAAACGGCTCTTTTAAGAGCCACCCATATTTTCCTTTAAAGAGCGACAATTCATTTTCAGTCAAGCTTTATGGAATCAAAGCAATACACGTTAGAAACATTCAATAGTATGGATACACATATCTGCTACATATGTACACATAACCACACGCTGATACTGATTTTAGTACAGTAGGATAGAATCCTGATCGTGATTCCTAAACGTCATTCCTGATCTCCAAAACGATCACAGAATATGTAGGATAACATATTGATACATAATAAATCAATGTTAATGATAAGAATAAATAAATTCAGTATATAGTTGTTACTTCGTGCTTTTGTATGAATATTCCCTTCTGTCTGTTTTCATTCGCGCTCTCGCTCTCTCACACACACACACACACGCACACACACTCACACACGCACAAACAGGGGTGGGAGGGTTGACGCTGGAATTCGACGGCCTGTTTATGATTGGCTAATGCGCCAGTGCCTTCTTAGCGAATAAGAGAGTGGCCGTTTTGTCTATATCACGGAGAGCTCGGGGTGTAACGTTCATTTCGGAGTTGTTGATAGAACAGATTTGAGCATCAAAATGAGTGGCAGAGGAAAAACCGGCGGAAAGGCCAGAGCTAAGGCCAAGACTCGTTCATCCAGGGCTGGACTTCAGTTCCCCGTGGGACGTGTGCACAGGCTTCTGCGTAAAGGCAACTATGCCGAGCGCGTCGGTGCCGGCGCTCCGGTCTACCTGGCCGCAGTGTTGGAGTATCTGACCGCTGAGATCCTGGAGTTGGCAGGTAACGCCGCCCGTGATAATAAGAAGACCCGTATCATTCCCCGCCACTTGCAGCTCGCCGTGCGTAACGACGAGGAGCTGAACAAACTGCTCGGCGGAGTGACCATCGCTCAGGGTGGTGTGCTACCGAACATTCAGGCTGTGCTTCTGCCTAAAAAGACCGAGAAGGCCGTTAAGACCAAGTAAACTCGTCCACCGCTGCTTTGTCAGTACCCAAAGGCTCTTTTAAGAGCCACCATCTCTGCTTCAAAAGTGCAGTTTTTACACCCGTTTTTCTACTGAAGTCAGCACGTTTATTATTAATAATAGTGGTAGTTAGCCTGTTGCTTAAATGAAATCTAAGGGGTGAAAGTGCACTTCTAAGACAGCATATTTGTAAATAAAAAGGACTCGATAATTTTCTAGTCATGATTTGATACCATATTTAAGTAATGACTATAAGAACTATAATAGCAGTTAGCGTGCTGGTTAAATGAAGTCTGAGGAGTGAAAATGGTTTGTGACGGCGTTGTGTGTGTTCCTAATGAACAAAGCAGAGAGCGCGCCAATAGAATTGTGGCGGGCGTCTTGTGTTTCGAACGGAGGCAGAGAAGACGGTCCAATAGTCAACAGGTGACGTAAAACGTTCTATCGAATAGCAGACGAGCGCGTTCGAGACGCCCAATCAGCGCAGGGTGGCGTTATGGCTTAAAAAGGCCGCGTTCGAGCGCACCGTTTATTCTGTTTTTCTATCCGTGAAGTGCAGAGCTCGACACTATGGCAAGAACCAAGCAGACCGCCCGTAAGTCCACTGGTGGCAAGGCGCCAAGGAAGCAGCTCGCTACTAAGGCTGCTCGCAAGAGTGCGCCGGCTACCGGCGGCGTGAAGAAGCCTCACCGTTACAGGCCCGGCACCGTGGCTCTGAGGGAGATCCGTCGTTATCAGAAGTCTACTGAGCTGCTCATCCGCAAGCTGCCCTTCCAGCGCCTGGTGCGAGAAATCGCTCAGGACTTCAAGACCGACTTGCGTTTCCAGAGCTCGGCCGTCATGGCCTTGCAGGAGGCGAGCGAGGCATACCTGGTCGGTCTGTTCGAGGACACCAATCTGTGCGCTATCCACGCCAAGAGAGTGACCATCATGCCCAAGGATATTCAGCTGGCCCGCCGTATTCGCGGAGAACGCGCTTAAACCACAACTCCGTCTAATAAACACAAAGGCTCTTTTAAGAGCCACTTCCTCGTCTCACAAAACAGCAAATTTTCTTTCTTGGGCAGTTTAAGTATTAGAACGTGGTACAGAGAGAGAGAAGGAACGGTAATAATGTTTGTATATATATATGTGTGTGTAAATGAAGTGCACGGCTTTCTTTTTTTATCAACATTATAGAAAGGTTGGTTATTTATTTTGCATTTTCATGATAAATATAGTCCTATGAGTATTACGTAATGTTTGTTTTTATAGATGAGCCGTTAATTGTGGTTATGTCCGAACAATACAATGCACAGGAATGAGCTGTGTCATTAAAATAGCTCAAACTTACCTTCTGTTTCGGGCGGCGTTGTGCTGGATGGAGCTTGACTGCCCCCGTGTGTCCAAACTCGGGAACGGCAATTTTCTAGAAGCGGATTTTAGGGCAAGAGCTATTACATCATACATACATTTCATCCATCATCCCTTTTGTCCCGTCCATGATAATTGTTTTTGTAATTTAATGATTGTAGACATGACCTCATCTTTGAAATCTTATTCCCTATTTGTGGATATTCTCTCTCTCTCTCTCTCTCTCTCTCTCTCTCTCTCTCTCTCTCTCTCTCTCTCTCTTATATATATATATATATATATATATATATATATATATATATATATATATATATATATATATATATATATATATATATATAATGTCCACTGTATTAAATATTATTTAATGTGTAAAACGAGTTAGAAGACGGTTTTAGTAGAAACATATAAGTATCACTTTCATTCAAACTGAAAGCATATGAATAGATGGTGAAGAGTAAATAAATTTAAAGTCTAGATGAAAAGAACAAATGTTGAATAAAAGTTGACTAGGTGGGTGGGAAACAGTCAGTAGGAAAGTAGGAAGAGCTGAACAGAGCAGCAAAGACGAGAGTAAGACATTGTTAGTTGTAGGGGAGAAAGCATGTCCAACAAGAAAATGTGATTATAGGTGTAGGTCAGAAGACTCCTTCTGTCTTTGCCAGTGTCAGGGCTTCGCCACTCGTACGCGGCGCTCCGCTCTTGTAGTCCCGGGCCAAACAGGCACGCCTAGTTAGCACCAGCCAGCCCATCCGGCCTCCTCCTCTTTAGCTCGGTCGGATTCCTCCCTGACCCTAACGAGCACAGTCACCCTAATGCCCTTTATCCCAACTCCGCTATAGCCTTGTGTGTGTGTGTGCTGTATTCCATGCTGCTACAGCATTCTTTTGAATGACTTTGTGCTGCTGGAACACTGTTTTGAATGACTACATGTTACTACAACAGTATTTAGAACTTTTACGTGCAGCACAAAAGAACTTCTACGTGTTACTAGAATACTATTTTCAGTTACTTCCTGTTGCTAGTCTTAATATGAATAACTTTGTGCTGCTAAAGCCCCATTTTGCATTGCTCAGATTATACAAGCCCGAGAAACCGTGCTTACAACCCTGTTGAGTTGTACTCATCTCTGCATTTATCAGACTGCTAGAATTACCCAAAAGCCTGAACATTCGTGGGAGAGCAGCACTTCAGAAGTGCCCCCCCTCTCTCTCACTCACACACACACAGCAAGAGAGAAAGCGAAAGAAAATTGATTGCTCTTTGTATGAAAAGTGGGTGGCTCTTAAAAGAACCGTTGGGTTGATGAAGACGGCGGTAACGCGCTTCACTTGGAGCTGGTGTACTTGGTGACGGCCTTTGTGCCCTCGGACACGGCGTGCTTGGCCAGCTCGCCGGGAAGCAACAGGCGCACGGCAGTCTGGATCTCTCTGGAGGTGATGGTGGAGCGCTTGTTGTAGTGAGCCAGACGAGAAGACTCACCGGCGATGCGCTCAAAAATATCATTCACGAAGGAGTTCATGATGCCCATGGCCTTGGATGAGATGCCGGTGTCAGGATGCACTTGCTTCAGGACCTTGTACACGTAGATGGCGTAGCTCTCCTTCCGGGACTTTCTGCGCTTCTTGCCTCCTTTGCCGGCCGTCTTGGTCACGGCTTTCTTTGATCCCTTCTTGGGCGCGGTCTTGGCTGGATCGGGCATAATGCTGCTTCTCGAATAAACGAACAGAAAATGACTAACGCCCGCCTCGCGCCCGCTCTATTTACAGACCCACATGCTAATGACGTCCACACAAGACACCTTTTTTTGATTGGCCAAAATTCGATACCTCCTCCTGCATGGCGCCTCATACTGCTCCTCCCTCCTCCGCTACGCTTTGTTTCCCTTCCCGCTGTTGTATTTACAGTGCAACGTGCACTATGAAAAAACAATTGGCTTGAAAAAAATTATACACACACACATATACATATATATATATATATATATATATATATATATATATATATATATATATATATATATATATATATATATATATATATATATATATATATATATATATATATATAGAGAGAGAGAGAGAGAGAGAGAGAGAGAAAGAGAGAGAAACGCGGAAGTAAGTTTCTACTAAAACCGTCTTGTAACTCATTTTAAACACGTTATAATATTTAATACTGTGCATATAAATGTATAAAAAAAAATAAAGTGTGCAAAAAAACAAAAATAAATTCTCTTTTTATGTACACAGATAGTTCTTATCTATCACTTTTACTACTTGTGTAGAGCGTTTGATACCTTATGCTTGAAAAAACAGAAAAAACTTTTGACTTCCCCACTTTTCTCTCCCTTATATATGCATGCATGCGTGCGTATGAGAAAGAGAAATATAGAAGTTTCTACTAAAATCATCTTCTAAATTGTTTTAATCAAACAAATTACAATATTTAATATATATGTATCTAATATTGTATACTGTACGATATTATATATAATACAATATTTAATATATACGGAGTTTTATATATATATATATAAAAAAGAGAGAGAGAGAATTATTACAAAAAAATACAAATAGATCTACCACTTATGCTACTGCTGTACAGCGTTTGATGCCTTATGCTTCACGAAAGAAAAAGCCTTACCCCCCCCACGGAAGAACTCTTTTTCTAGACATGTGGGTGGCTCTTAAAAGAGCCGTTGTGTTCGCGTCGTTCGGTGTTAGAGCGTTTAACCGCCGAAGCCGTACAGGGTGCGTCCCTGGCGTTTCAGGGCGTACACCACATCCATGGCGGTCACGGTCTTTCTCTTGGCATGCTCGGTGTAGGTGACGGCGTCGCGGATCACGTTCTCCAGGAACACTTTCAGCACACCGCGAGTCTCTTCATAGATCAGACCAGAAATACGCTTTACACCACCACGCCGAGCCAGACGGCGAATAGCCGGCTTGGTGATTCCCTGGATGTTATCGCGAAGCACCTTGCGGTGGCGCTTAGCGCCTCCTTTACCGAGTCCCTTACCACCCTTGCTTTTTTTTTTTTTTTTTTTAATGAGTTTTATTGAAATTATACAAAATTCACAATCTTACACAAGTCATATTCAGAAAGAAAGGGAGAGAAAAAACTTACATAGTCAAAGTACAATTACACGCAAATATTGTCCCACACTGAAGAGTCTTTAAACCAAGATGTGCTGCTTTTAAGTCTTCTTAGCTCTTTTTGAATGTCCTTGAATACATCACTGGATATAAACGTTTGATTTATAGTCATTCTGGACCTTGTTTTCCAGAGTTTAGATTTAGTCAAACATATTATGAACCAAATGAAGTCATGCTGAGTCTTGCTACAATTTTCTTTAAAAATGCCATAGAAAATTGAGTTAATATTTATTTCTATATTGAGACCAATGATTTTTAATTCAGCCCATGTTTCTTTAGCGCGATAACACTCTAACAGGAAATGTTCGAGTGTTTCCTCTTCATTACAATTAGGCATCGGGCATTTACTGGTTTTTACAAAACAGCTCCATTTTACAACCGCTCTTACTGGGAGCCTTCTTACAGCGACTAACCAAGTTGTATCTCTCAGGTGTTCAGATAGGATTTTATTCTGTAAATTTTGGAGACATTCTTTGTTTTGGTCTTCCTCCAAATTTCTGAAAGCCACAGGGTTACAATAAACTCGATCAACAATTAAAAGATATATTTCTTTGCTCGAGTCTTTCACCCAATCGATGTTTAGATCTTTAAATTTGTCAGTGAAGTCGGAAAACATCAGTTTATAATACGGAATACCTTTCCTCGATGGACCTTTTTTAGATTTCCAGTTAGAGATGTTCCCTATCCATTCGGTTTGCCTGGCAATACCACTCGCGATGATTTTGCACACTGCTATTTTAGTTTTTAAGGATATATCGACAGCCCCAAGGCCTCCCAGTTCCCTTCTCTTAAAAAGGAGCTCACGTTTTGTAACCTCACGAGTCGTATCCCATATGAAATTACAGCATATTTTATGAAGTCTTTTTACCCAAACTTCTGTCGGAGGTAAGATGCATGATAAAAACAGTATTTTTGATAATAGAAAAGTTTTAATAATATTTATTCTAGTTTTATAACTTAGATTACATGATTTCCATTTATCAATTTCATCTTGTATTATTTCTTCTTTTTTTGACCAGTTATGGTCAACACAGCCATTATTATCTATATATATATACCTAAAACCTTTAATTGCTGAACTTCTGGGACATCTATGGGAAATTTGTTTTTTTCATTTCCAATCCAGACACATTCCGTTTTAGCTTTATTTAAGGAGGCTCCAGAGACTTGCTCATACTCGCTAAAATATTCAAAGATGATGTCTAGTTCTTGTTTAGATTTCACAAATACAGTTATGTCATCAGCATAAGCAGAGATCACGACTCTGTTCTTTCCTATTTGAAGACCTTTAAGTCTATGATCATCTTGGATTTTTTGTACAAGTGGGTTTATAGATAAAATATATAGGGCTGCACTCAGAGGGCACCCTTGCTTTACACCCCGCATAACTTCAAATGGTTCAGTCAAAGAACCGTTAACATTTACTTCAACCGTCGATTTAACATAAAGGCATTTAATCATGTTTATGAAATTTTCAGGGAATTGATACAGTTTTAAAATCTCCCACAAATAGTCTCTTGAGATATAATCAAATGCTTTTCTTTGGTCCAAAGCCACAATGTAAAAACTGTCACCATTTTTATCAAAAACTAGTTCTCTTAATGTGTTCAAGTTGTCCCACATAAATCTTCCCTTTATTGCACATGTTTGTTGTTTAGCTATTATTACATCCAAATAGTCACTCATCCTGTTCATAATGGTCTTTGCAAAAATCTTATAATCGACATTCATTAGGGTGAGATGTCTCCAGTTGTTGATATCACTCATTTCACCCTTTTTATACAACAAGGATAAAACGCCTTCATAGAACGAGTCATGCATGTAACCTCTAGCGATCCCATCATTGAAGGCTTGCGTTAATAATTTAGCCAAATCTATGGTGCATGCATGATAAAAATCAGACGGGAGACCATCTTTCCCTGGAGACTTTTTTAGATTTAATTGTTTAATGGCATCAACAACCTCAGCCTCTTTTATTTCCTCACCTAAGCTCTTGGAAGGCGGGTCAACACTATTTTTTACATTCAAAAAGGTTTTTAGGAGTTTATTATCTATTTCAATTGAGTTGTACATGTTTGAACAAAGGATCCGAACAGCATCTCTGACGTCTTTAGGATTTTTTACTATAGTTCCATTATCTGTTTTAATGGCTTCGATATATTGGGCTTCTTTCCTTTTATTAAATAGTGAAATTGCTTTTGTTTGATTTAGAAGTTCATCGGAAATTATTCCTGCTCGGACTTGAATGTTCAGTAAAAACTCATTATTTAAAGTTTCTATCTCTTTTTTCAAATCCTTTAAGTTGTTTTCCTCACTTTCATCTCTTGTATTTTTCAGTTTTAGGTTTATATATTGTGTCATAATTGTATTGTACTTCTCATTTTTTTCTTTATTAAAACATAGACATTTGTATTTAAGAAATTTTTTAATCTGGATCTTAAAAACTTCCCACAAATCACAATAATTGGTCGTGAGGATATCTAAAGTTTTAATCCTATTAATTTCTTCCTTTAATTCTATAATCAATAAAGGACTTTTCAAGATTTGTGTGTTTAATTTCCAATAGTTTCTTCTTTCTTCATTTTTAAGTCTCATGCCACATATAACTGTCAAGTGGTCCGACTCAACCAAGAGTTTTGTTGTATAAAATTTTGCCTCAAAATTATTATTAATATATATCCTGTCAATCCTAGTTTTACATGTTTTATCAAACCTTGTAAAGTCCACTTTCTCGGGATATAATGTCCTAAATATGTCGGTGAAATGCTGTTCATTCATTATAGATTTAAGGACACCACCTTCTCTCCTAATTTTACATATTTTGGAAGAAATTTTATCATTATCATCTGTGATTGTATTAAAATCACCGCATACAATGGTATAGAAACCGACACACAGGAGCATTTTAAGCTTTTTAAAAAGCCGGATTTTACCAACAGTATCCTGTGCTGTGTATACATTTATTACTCTAATTTTTTTTTGTGCAATAAAACACATCTATAAACATTAATCGACCAGGAATTATTTCACGGCTCTTAATTATTTTAAATTTATTGTTATAAAATAAGGTCGCAATACCATCAGCTTTACTTTCACCTATTGAAAAGATTGAAGGACCTTTGATCCATAGACTTTGAGCGTCCTGTACGTCTGCAAAACTGCTTAATCTGGTCTCTTGTATACATAAAATATCAACATGTTCACCACTCAATATATTTAACTTTTTCACTTGATTCATTTTTGCCTGAATCCCTCTAACATTACATGTGGCAACAGTTAAATTTGAAAAAACCATAAAAATTAAGAGAAGGATCTTCTCCGATAGATATTATTGCATGTCCATTAGTCCACATTTTCTCAACATTATCCACATCATTTAACCTTAATTCCTGCAGACATATATCACATTTCTTTTTAAATGATATAGGAATTGCAGTTAAAATCAAAGACATTGTGTCATAAAAAAGGGAAGAAAAGTAGGCGATATACATCATTCCTTAACCTTTTTTGCATTGTCAACATTTCCAGGAGAATTCCTCTTTCGCCTTTGGCGTTTATATGGATAGTCTAAAGTGTTTTTACCTTTCGACAGCGTGGGAGTGTCCGCAGTGTCACCTGTGTTGTCGGCGATTGTCCGAGTTGTTCCACTTTCACCAGCTGGATGCGATGACTCCTCTCGGCCCTGTAGGCTTCCTGCAGGTGTAGAAATGATCTGGGTCGCTCCGGTCTCTCCCTCTGAGCACGTAGGCTCCTCTGGGGCTTGTAGACCTCCTTCCGGGGTTGAGCCGATCCGAGTCTCGCCGACTTCTACAGCTGATAGCGCAGGAAACTCCGATGCTTGCCGTGTCTCCACAGACGAAAGACTGGGCGGAGATGCTCCGCTGCTTCCAGCAGGTACTTCCGGTGTCTTCCGTCTCCCTTCCGGGGTCAGAGATTCGGCGCTGCTCTCAGAGTCCTCGCTGTCGCTGGTATCGGTGCTGCTTGAGTCACTCCCAGATGTCGAGTCGTCCTCACTTGTGTGTAGTTTATTTTCTTCCCAGTTGTTATCCTCTTTATCGTTTGTTTTGGTCTCTGTGTTATGTGCGTTTTGTGTTGCATTCTGGTCAATGTCTTTTTGATTTTTCGGCATTCTTAGTTTATAGCTGTAAGAATTTGGGCATTGAAAATATATATGCCCAGTTTCATTACATAAATTACATACTTGTGTATTTCTACAACTCTTTCCTTTGTGGCCAAAGCTTCCGCATTTCCAGCACTTTGTTTTCTCACAGTCCTTTGCCTGATGGTCGGAATCGTTACATATAAAACATCGCTTTGTTTGGCCGGGGTATGTAATCGTTCCATTGTATGGTCCCATGGAAATGGAATTTGGTATCTGGAATATACTTCCGTCGTGGTTTTTCTTGAGTTTTATTTTATATCTCCTGACTCCATACCATATCCCGAACTGGTCCAGCGGCTTGTCAACAGGGTTCAGTATCTCACCAAACCTTAAAAGGTATTGTTCTACATCCGAGTCAGCGATTCTCCCAGTCCAAAACTTTACTACAATGCTCTTTATGTCTTGGGGAGCTGATGTAGTCATCTCCCAGTTTTTCCAGAATTCACTTCCTGTATTATTATTAAAAATTTGAGAAAATGTTTGAAGTGCCTGTTCTTTGGTAAAACATATTTCATACTCTTTTCTGTTAGGCATTGCAATAAAAGAGTATACATCTGTAGTCGATATCCATTGACTACTTAAAAGGTTTACTCCGACTTCTGCCCTGTCTGGCGCTTCTCCTTCTCCACTGTAACGTAGTCTGACCCAGTGCCTCCCCGCCGACGGCGAGGAGGCCCCACGGGGTGACATACCGAACCCCGGGTGGCGATAATTATCACCTTGTTAAAGGTGTTTTTGTTGTTGATGTCGTTAAAGTCTTTAGTTTCAAATTACGAACGAGGATACCACTTGCAAAAAGAGAGTATTAATTACCACCCTTGCCTCTGCCAGACATGATGCTGCTCCCGAAGTCAAGTCACTCAATAAAACTTCTCGCGCAGCGCCCACCTATTTATCCACACTCGACAGGACCTAGTTGAGAACAGGCCAGGAGGCGGGCCTAACGCCAACGGTCACACAATAGCTCTCTTTTTCTAAAACAAACACTAGGCACTGCTTTTCACCTGCTAACGTCTTCTTCTTCCCCATTCTCTCTCTCTCTCTCTAATCACTGGCCTTCTCTTTTCACATTTCCATTTTCACTATCTGTGTTACAGTCGATGTACACACTGTGTTTGAACCTAAATGTCATGCATCAACCAAAACTGCGCCTCCAGAATGACGGCTGAGCTTAAGATTGGCAAAATATGTCGCAGCAGTTGCATTCGTCAAATAAACTATGAGCAATTAAGTAGTGCCAATGAGATAATTACAGCAATGCGTAATGTCCAATAAGCTCAAAAAGAGTCGGACTCCTCGCACACTTTATTCTACTTGGCCAATCAAACACAATTATGAACTGGGATTCTGATAGTTGTGCGCCTTTAACTCACTGTGTAGAAAAATGAGGTCAGCTATATAGACAACAATTTTCATTACGTATTTAATTACTTCGATTGAGGTCATTATTAGAAGTAGTAGTAGTAATAGTAAAATACCTTCTGTTTTAGGCGGCGTGTGTTGTGCTGGATGGAACATGACTGCCCTCGTGTGGCCAAACTCGGGAACGGCAATTTCCCAAAAATTGCAGTATTCTCTTATTAAGCTTTTAATAGCGGTGTTTATAAGTCTATATTTGTATTATTTGGCAAATAGTGGGGTAAGAAGTAATAGATGCTATGAACATTCATGTTTCTCTCACCACTGGGGCAGAGGTGGCTTAGTGGTTAAGGCTCTGGTTTACTGATCAGAAGGTCAGGTCACCATATCATGACCCTGTGCTCTGACCCCAGCATCCTGACATGTTGGGGTATGTGAAGAAAACAATTTCACTGTGCTTTACTGCATATGTGACCAATAAAGACTCATTATGTAGACTTATAAATGACACTTTTAATTCTAAATCAGCTGCTAAACGATGTGCAGACTAAATTATGTGCAGATGTAAAAACAAAATGCTAAACACATTCTCTATTTGTGTGTGTGGTTTTTTGTACTGTATGTGTATTTCATCAGTGTTGCTATGAGTTTATTAATAATAATAATAATAATAATAATAATAACGCAACTCATCAGTGTTATTACTGTGCATTGTCTAGTTTTCACGTATCAAGGACAATACACGGAGCTTCTGAACTGTTTAACAGCATTATTATTATTATTATTATTATTATTATTATTATTATTATTATTATTATTATTATTATTACTATTAGTTGGCCAATTATTTTTTTGATTAATCGTATGGGGTGGAGCGAACTTTCAGTACCATTTGTTTTTGTTTATTTAATATAAAGTCCACAAACTGAGTGTAACAAATATAAACTTCACAGTAAAACTTTACACAACTGTTTGTACAAAACAGAAAAGAACCCAACACACACACACACACACACACACACACACACACACACACACACACACACACACACACACACACACACACCAGAATATATATTATTAATTTAGGACTATAGTTTAATTCGGTGCTTTTTGTGCATCTATAAAAAAAAAAAAACTAATGCATAAATACTATATATATATATATATATATATATATATATATATATATATATATATATATATATATATATATAGTCCTAAATGAATAATAAAAACTCACTTTCACTGCACCTTGTGGTTTCTGTTCCTCGGTGTCTTTAGACATTATTTTACTTTTGATCATAATGTTTGAATTAGACATTACAGATCTTACTCGCGCTACACTCTGTATCAGCGCGTCTACACCGCGCGTGACCAGCAACGTGTCCTCGTTACTAACATGTCACTTCCGACAGAATTTACACTGCAAGCGCGCAGGTACAGCATATAATGACAAACTTAAATTAAACTAAACCTTTTGAACAGCTTGCACCAGTTTCCCCTGCCCCTTACACACAGTGGAGCATTTTGGATATAAACATAAGTTCAATTCAATTCAATTTTATTTGTATAGTGCTTTCTACAATAGACATCGTCTCAAAGCAGCTTTACAGAAATATCAACACGGTATACAGATATTAAAGGTATGAATTTATCCCAACTGAGCAAGCCACTGAGTGGCGACGGTGGTGAGGAAAAACTCCCTAAGATGTTTTAAGAGGAAGAAACCTTGAGAGGAACCCGACTCTGTTGTTACCCAGATGAGGATGGGTTCCTTCTGTTAGTGTGAAAAAGTTCATTATGGATGCATATGAAGTCTGTATGGCCTTAGGAGCAGCCGTAATCACACGAGTTGAAATTCATGTTAGATGCTCTGTTGTCATCGATAGCAAAGTAAGCAGGATAATTGTTAGTGTAAAGAAGATTGTACTGCTATTCCTCCTAAGGCCACATCGACTGGAGGGGAGAAGAGAACATATTTATTCATTCATTTATCTTACACAAAATTTTATTTTCATTAATAGTTTGTTTACGTACACACAGACACAGACACACGCACGCACGCACGCACACACACACACACACACACACACACACACACACACACACACACACATGAAACATGAATTTTATTCTCTTTTAACCATCCTTTGGTGGACCCTTATGTGCTTTTTGTGCTTAGGGCTGTTGGCCTGCTGCATGACCCACTTTCTCTTGAGATTCAGTTCACAGACAGATGTCCTGAAACTTTCCTTTAGAATTCACTGTTATAATTCAGAATTCATTGTTCCATCCATTATTGAAAGGTTCTTATAAGTAAGGTTCTTATGCTGGAATGTAGTGTTTGTTTTCTCCAAACATAACACTTCTTATTTAAACCAAAAGGTTATATTTTTTCACACAAAACATTTTCCCACGTAATCATTAGCAAATTGCAGATGGGCTGTAATGTTCTTTTTGGAGAGCAGTGGTTTTCTCCTTGTAACACTGTAATTCACTCCATTGTTGTTCAGTGTTCTCCCGATGGTGAACTCATGAACATTAACATTAGCCAATGTGAGAGAGGCCTTTGTTTGCTTAGAAGTTACCCTGGGTTCCTTTGTAACCTCAGGGACTTTTACATGTCTCACTCTTGGAGTGATTTTGGTTGGTTTCTAATAAACATACTAGGTTCTCTTTTTTGATTAAATTACAGCTAATAGTAACTAGTGACCTAGACGTATTAGGTGTAATTTATGCACTAGTCAAATATTAACCCCACCCCATCCAGTTAATAGTTATAGTTGAAATGAAGCTATCTGGCACCCCGACATTCAGGTCTCTCCCTCAGCACTTATTGTAGAACAGCGGTGCTACAGAGGCGCAGACCACATGCCGATTCTCTCTCTCTCTCTCTCTCTCTCTCTCTCAGTCTTACCTAGTTTATAACTTATAACCTTGGTACCCAAAGTTTCCCCCTTTTAATGTAATTTAGTTCCTTTTAATTTTGTGCCAGATCAACAAAAAATCCTCCAGTGTGTTTATCCCTGAAAAGAAAATGAAACAGAACACACACACGCTGCTTGTATAATAGAAAACAGTTGACCTGTGTTAAATGACTCAATGTTTTTAAGTCTGTTTTTACATCTGTTACGCTTCCGCCGGTGGATGGCGCTGTGTCGTCGAAGCGCAAAGACTGCTGCAGAGCGCGCGTGCACGAGACTCTGACATATGGACACGCGCGGCTCGTTTGTTTTGATTTACTTCCTGTCCAGGTATTGGCTTATGTTCGAGGGTGTGTCTTTATTTCTCGAGGTGTCTATGCTTTAGATAATTATGTTGGTTATTTAAACCCCTCGTGTGGCTGCGCACTTCGCGCAGTATTATAGTTTGTAACGTTAGTAGTGTTTAAGGAGTATAGCTTTAGCGCTGTGTTAGAATGCG
Source organism: Ictalurus punctatus (assembly GCF_001660625.3). Taxonomy (NCBI): domain Eukaryota; kingdom Metazoa; phylum Chordata; class Actinopteri; order Siluriformes; family Ictaluridae; genus Ictalurus; species Ictalurus punctatus. The sequence goes on from NW_026521087.1 coordinate 5,383,582, forward strand.
TGTAGCATGCTAGCGGTCTCAGTTCCATGTTCTGTTTTCGAGTAATGCCTAGACTGTAGTTCCATGGTTGATCCAGCTAGTCCTGTTCAGCATAGACCGCGTTTCTTGTGTTCTGTTAGTTTGTTCATCAATAAAGACGGCGCTCCTGCGCTTACTTCCTGCTAACTGTCCTGTGTCGTTACATCACCACATTCTTTTGTTCATCTATTACTATTGTTGCAACATAGTACATGCGGTCATACACATTAGGGTTAGTGTGCTACGTGGGCTACACAGTGGTCATTACTAAAGCCATTAATGTACTTTTTGAGTTCCAAATGAATAGTTCAATTCATATCTTGCAGAAACTTTATCTAATTCTAAAGCATCATTGCTATATTTTTTTCTGTCACAGTGAGATGGCAATATTTTGACGGGTGTGGAAGGCCTCACTGGGACATTTTGTATTAGTAGTGTAAAACATATGCATTGGCTTACATATTGGTAGACATGCCAATTTAAAAAAGGTACATGTAGGAAACACTTAAGAGACATCTATATGTAACCAGAAAATGAAGGAATGGGATAGGCTGACTTAAATATCTAGTTGGTGGCTGTGCCTCAGGTGGTAGAGCAGGTTGTCTAATTGTAGGGTTGGCGGTTTGATTCCTGGCCCACATGACTTGAAGTGTCCTTGGGCAAGACACTGAACCCCAAGTTGCTCCTGATGTCAAGTTAGGACCTTGCATGGCAGCTCTGCTACCACTGGTGTGAGAATGGGTGAATAGTTACATCAATATTTGTGTAGGAAAGTTCCTCATATTCAGAGTAGGGCTAGGCAGGTGCTCAAGTTGCTATGATTTAATAAAGCAGCATGTCAGTTACATTTATATTTTTAAATAAGAAGTCATTCACAGTGCATATACACTAAAGAAAACAGTCACCCACTATTTATTTGATAGCACATTGTGCTAATCTGTGTCACATTTTTTATTAAATTAAAGAGACCAGAATGGGGCGCATGGTGGCTTAGTGCTAAGCACGTTCGCCTCCCACCTCCAGGGTTGGGGGTTTGATTCCCACCACAACCCTGTGTGTTCGTAGTTTGCGTGTTCTCCCTGTGCTGCTCCCCCTGTCCAAGGACATGCATGGTAGGCTGATTGGCATGTCCAAAGTGTCTGTAGTGTATGAATGGGTGTGTGAATGTGTATGTGAGTGTGCCTTGCGATGGACTGGTACCCTGTCCAGGGTGTACCCTGTCCTGTGCCCTATGATCTCTGGGATAGGCTCAAGGTTCCTGTATGATAGGAGATATAGAAAATGAAAGGGTGGGTGGATGGAAACCAGAGCGAAATTACATTATCCTGAGTATCCAGTTACACAAATGGAGAGGCGAGTTTAGAATTGGCTAAATAAATCATACACTCTAGAAACAAAGTGGGATATAATCAGTGGTTGATTTTAGACACAATCATTCCTGATAATAATACTGCTGTTGGTTTGAGTTGAGCACTGACAATCAAATTAAAAGAAGAAGAATCCAGTATTTAGTGTTTTTTTTTTTTTTTTTTTAAACAGTGGAGTGATAAATCCTGAGAGACTGCTACAGTGTCCTCCAAGGAATCGATGGCTAATCATAGGCTGAAGTGTTTCAGAGACGTTCGGGACACTCTGTGTAATGAGAATTTCTTTATTGAGTCTTAGTTACAGATTATTGAATATGTTGCATGTTAAATAAGATTCTGATACTAACAATGGGAAATGCTGATTTAAGACAATGGAATGCTCTGAACCTTGATGAGCCATAAAACAAATAAATAAATAAATAAAAAAAGAAAATTCACAAACAAATTAGAAAATCCCATAATTGTCACAAATAAATACATTTTAAGCCCATTAATATTTGGTAATGTGCTGTATTGAGAATCATCATTCTACAAACATTGGAAATTCTCAAGCAGGTAAGTGTTTAAGGGAAGGAACAAAGTTTAAAGTGAACACATTTGGGCCAGTGAGTAAAACCTCATTCTTACATGATCTCAGCACTTTGTGTTTTAAACATGCTTCCAACCATACAAAAATTCATCATGACTGATTGGCTGGGAGGTGACAAGGATTCTGAGTATTGTTCAAGAAAGCTGATGATATATCTGCAGTGAAAACTGTAAAGGTGTACAGATGAATGAGTAGTTCTTACAACCAGGATAATCTGAGTGTTTTGTTTTCTACTATATTAACCTAAATTATCACTATCCCAGAAAAGCTACTGAATATACTTTATCTACTCAATAATATTTGGGAGAGAAACTTAACTAGCATTATTCTACCAGTAAATCTAGCTATTGTTTTAAACTCAAACCGAGGTATAACTATGCTAAACCCAGAAATCAAGAGGCATGTTTAATACATCAATCACATAGTACATATAACAGGGTCTGTACAGATGCTTCATAATGAAATTCCAGGACTTTCAAGGACTGTTTTTTTGTTTGTTTTATGTTTTCAAGGACTATACAAGAGATGTCATTCAAATATATCCTTCATTTCCAAAAAAAAAAAACATTTTTTTTTTTTTTTTTTTTAAAAACAACCATTTTATATAGCTCCTTTTCCCAGCCATGATGGACTAAATTTGTATTTCCCAGTCATTGCTTCATTTTCACCATTGCATCGTATTTTCACTCTGCCTAGTGTCAGCCCTTTATAATACATCCTACTCTGTGCTCACATGCTGAATTTTAATACAGCCAAATTCCCAATAAAGCTGTTCTCATTTACATATTTTTTCTGTTTCTGAAAGCAGGACCTCGCACTCGCCGGGCAGTACTGGCCATTATCTTCTACAGAAAGTAGCTAAGGTTTGTCCAGAAAGTCACTAGATATATTGCTAGATGCATTTAAAAAAAAAAAAAAAAAAAAAAAAAAAAAAAAAAAAAAAAAAAGTGCTAAGGGGGTCTGAGAAGTGGACCGAAGCTGTCCCTGTTAAAATGAATGAGTGAACAGCAGGAGGAGGAGGGGCTGCAGCGGGGAGTACTTTCTACTCTTGAGAGGCTCTTCCTCAACTTCTTCAGACTTGAGAGACTCTTCTTCAGCTTTGTAGCAATCTTCCTCACCTTCCTTGGTCTTGAGAGACTCTTCCTTTTCTTCCCTAGGCTTGAAAGGGTCTTCTTGAACTTCCTCAGTTTTGAGAACCACTTCCTCCAGTTCCTTATTTTTTAAACCTCTCCTTCAACTTCTTCAGACCTGGGACACTTCCTTTCAGTTCAACTTCTTAAGTCTTGAGAAACTCTTCCTCACCTTCTTTGTGTCACGTATCGTGACGGAGCGGAGATAGGACGGATGCAAGTGCAGGATGAACAGTTGTTTATTTGAAAGAGAGACAGGCAGACAAATCCTAAACGTAATCCGCAAACATGCAAGAGGTCAGGCGATTGGCAAACAGGCATACAGGGGGCAAGGCTGGAATCTAGGTCGTGGTCACGGAAAACAGGATCTATAAACAAAACGGGAAACGAACTATGACGAGGAACTGGGAGCGGATAATCCAGCGCGAACTAACTCTAAAAATGGACCGTGACTATGACTCAGATACGAACTAAACTAACTCTACGATAACGTTCCGCGTCGTGTGCTGGAAGGCGCGCGGTATATATGTGGACATGATCAGCGTCTAAACCGCTAGCAGCTGAGAGCAATTCAAACCCTCGTGAAATCCCAGCCAATGACAGAACAGGGAGGAGACATGACAGAAACATAAACAAAACACACGTGTCCAGATGTCACTACTGTCAACAACGGAAAAGCAGGTGCTCGCGCATTCGCGCTTAGAGCACGCTGCTTCAAGGGGGAATCATGACACTTTGGTCTTGAGAGACTCTTCCTAAACTTCTTCAGGCTTGAAAGGCTCTTCCTAAACTTCCTAAGTTTTGAGAAAATCTTCCTCAACTTCTTTATTTTTGAGAACCTCGTCCTCAACTTCTTTATTTTGGAGAAACTCTCCCTCAACTTCCTTATTTTTGAGAACTTCTTCCGTACCTTCCTCAGGCTTGAGAGGCTCCTCAACATCCTTGGTCTTAAAAGGCTCTTTCTCAGCGTTGCCAGGCTAGATCAGCTCTTCCTCATGTTCCTCTTGAAAGGCACATTCTTAATCATGATGCGCTTCTTTGAATTCCTCGTTCTCAATTTGGATCTTTCTCAATTTCACCAGACTTGATGAAAGACACGTCTCAACTCATCTTTGTGATGCTGTTCCCCAAGTTTCATAATATTGAGAGGGTTTTCTTTTCCCCAGTTTTAGGAGACTCTTCTCCTCTCTTTTCAGTCTCAAAGTTCTTCCATGATTTCCATTAACATTTCAGGGCTCTTTTTCAATTTCCTTAGTATTTAGAAGCTCTCTCTCTCTCTCTCTCTCTCTCTCTCTCTCTCTCACTCTCTCTCTCTCTCTCTCTCTCTCTCTCTCTCTCTCTCTCTCTCTCTCTCTCTCTATATATATATATATATATATATATATATATATATATATATATATATATATATATAAAATTCTTCTGAAAAACTTGTATGAAGAGAGAGATCAAGGTGCCATGGTGCGGGCCAAGTTTACACAATATACTAAAATGGACTCATCTACATCTTTCTTCTTTGCACTGGAGAAAAAAACAGAGAGAAGAAGTCCATCAGCCACTTGAAACTACCCAATGGACAAGAAACTACCGACAAAGATAACATCATTCTACAAGCGCTAAGTCACCGGGGCTGGATGGATTGACCTCCGAATTTTATAAAACATTCTGGTCCTTGATTGGCCCAGACCTGCACTTTGTCATACTCAGATGTATGGAAACAAAAGTCTTACCCCTTAGCTGTAGGAGAGCTGTAATTACCCTGTTACCCAAAAAAGGAGACCTTGGTAGCTTAAAGAACTGGCGTCCTGTCTCCCTCCTTGGGACAGATTATAAAATCTTTTCAAAGGCATTAACAAACCGCCTTAAAAGATTTTTAGCCACAATACTACATGATGACCAGTCATACTGCATCCCAGAACGCTCAATCTTCAGCAACCTTTTTCTGGTGCGAGACCTGTTGCACCTCACAGAGCTATATAAGGTAGAGATGGGACTAGTGTCACTAGGTCAAGAGAAGGCTTTTGACAGATTGGATCATGGTTATCTTTTTAAGACCCTAACAGCTTTGGGCATTGGTGGACGCTTCATCTCATGGATTAGGCTGCTGTACACTGATGTGTACAGTATGCTGAAAATAAACGGAACACTAACAAGAACTTTTCCGTGCACAGAGGTGTTCCACAAGGCTGTAGCCTGTCCGGTCTGCTGTACACTCTCCCCATTGAGCCCCTGCTAAGACACCTGCGAGAAAATCTGCAAGGGTTTTCAGTGTTAAGCCCTGATTTATCTGATGTGACCACAGTCAAGCTCACAGCATATGCTGATGATCTGACGGTGATAATCAGGTCAGAGGATGACATCAGTCACGTGTTTTCTGGCCTGGATGTCTTTCAGAGCGCATCATCTGCACGTGTAAACTGGAACAAAACTGATGCCTTGCTTCTAGGTCAATGGCAGGAGGAAAATATACCTCACCTCCCATAGGAGTGTTCATGGAGGGACTGAGAATACTTGGGATCTTCTTTGGCACAGATCGATATATGCAGAAGAACTGGGATGGATTGACCAATAAGGTTCTAGAAAATCTAAATAGATGGAGATGGATTCAATCACAGCTGTCCTATAGGAGCAGGGTCCTAGTGATAAACAACTTGGCTGCCTCGATGCTGTTGGCTCAAATTTAGCCTATTACCCCAAAACACTTAAAATTCAACTTAGAAGCCAATACTCACATCTACCTCAGAGCCCAGTTGGAGATAGAAAAAAATACACCAGCCGTGAGTGAGAAGAAGCAAGGGTCCAGATTTATTGTTCCGTTCCACCACACGAGATCCACACCGATGAGAATTCTCAGAAGTGATCCCCCTACCCTGAGCTTAAGCTCCAGTATTTATACTGTATTTACACACTAAATAGCCCATATGTTTCAAGAAGACTATGATCTCACTACCAATAGGGTTAAAAAAAGAGCTCATTTACCTAAAATAAAAACCCAGAGTTTCCAGTTACTCAGAGGATCAGAAACCAGAGTTTTCAGTCACCCAGAGAATCAGAAACCAGAGTTTTCAGTTACCCAGGGCATCAGAATCTTCAGTTTTGATTTACCTAGAGAATAGAAAGTGGAGGAGACTAAACAATCTAATGGGACCTTGGTCTTATTGTTATCTCGAGGGGGGGGCAGTTTGACCCAGCCACCCTTATAACTGGCTCTCTTCATGGTTCTCTTAAAATTTAGGCCTCCCTTGCGAGACGAGAATCTTCACCATCTGAATCATGAGTAAGTTATATTTTCCTGTATATCTAGTTTATATTTTATTTTCAGATTTACTCTATATCTCTTATTATATATACTGCTTGAAAAAACAGTTTACTGTACTTCCTACTTCTTATCATTTTTATAAAGAGTATATATATATATATATATATATATATATATATATATATATATATATATTAATATTAAGATATTATAAGGGTAATGTCTTATAATAATAACATATATATATATATATATATATATATATATATATATATATATATATATATATATATATATATATATGTTATTATTATAAGACATTACCCTTATAATATCTTAATATTCCTTTTTATTATTCTTATAAAGTTATAATAGTATGTGTGTGTGAGAGAGATTGTGTGTGTGTGTGTTATGTCTACTTGCCCGCCCTTGACTGTACAAGGGTGTGTGTGTGTGTGTGTGTGTTTTAGCACTCCTCAGCTCGTACACTTCTTTCGACTTTTTGACTAACAACCCATAGTGTATTACTCTTAAAGATCTTTAAAGTGTTTTTCCAATTTATCCACATCTGACTAATACCGCTTCTGTATGTCTAGGTGCCGGTGCCCGTCGTCAGTCCCTTCTCTCTCCGTTACTGGACCTGGATCTGGATCTGGATCTGGACACTCATTACCAGCTTGTGCATCTCACTGCTGATATCATGATGCTACTTAACTATCTTCGCAGCACCCCCTCTAGGAATGGAGATCCGGGGTTCCCCCCTCTTCTTCGATACAGAATCTGCCTACAGCATCTACAGCAATCTACAGCAAATGTGAGTATTTGCTTCTATGTTGAATTTTAAGTGTCTTTGGGTAATTGGCTAAATTTAGGCCAGCAACTTTCAGCTTATATGCATGAACACAATCCATTATAGCTGATGTATCGTGTAGCATGACTGAAGTGATGTGCAGGTCTTCAAATCTAATACTTTTTAATATCATAGTCAAGAAATTTCCAAAAATGTAAGTGCTGATACCTGCAGCTACCCTGTGCTTAACTGATGAAACAGTGAAGGAACAGCCCACACCTGTCCATGAAACAGATTTTCAGTAAAATGGCCAATTACTTTTGGTCCCTTGAAAAAGAAGGGGCTACATATTAAAGAGCTGTAATTCCTAAACCATTCCTCCAATGTGGATGTGAATACATTTAAATTAAAGATGAGGGACTGCACTTTAAGCCCACATTCATTATTTAACTGTAACTTGAATAAGTGTGTAATAAGCCTCAGCATTTTTATTATCAGCTACAAGCAATCTGCTTCATTACATTTATTCTCAGTGAATATGAAATTACTGCAGATATATTTATCATCCCCGGGGAGGGTCTCTGTTTGCACAAAGGACCAATCACAACTGTTGTCTGCATACACAGATGTTATTACAGTTTTTTTAGAGGTGCACATCAGGCAACGCAAAGGTCTGACGTAGAAGTATAAATAGCCTTTTTAGCGTGTCTCGAATTGCAGAAGTTGTCAACTGCTTCGCCTCATGTTCATTAGATGCTGTCCGAAAGAACGCATTAACATCAAGGGCAACAAGTGCTGAGATTGTGACGGTGATGAAAAGGTGGCTGCAGCTGGCTTCAGACCGTGGAGGAGGATGGAAGAGGTGCAACAAACAGTAGCTTGTCCTGACTAGGAACGCATAAACCATTATAATCAACGAGGAAAAAATTCAGCGGTGATCAGCCTGGAGCTCACGAGTGTATGCCCAGGATGACACTCTCTCCCTGGGCAAAGCCTGCGAACTTCACCCACTGCCCGGAGCTCAGTCCATGTACTTTCGGAAATTTCGGCTGTGTGGTCTCGCCATGAGTGATGCTACTGTACTTTTGGACATGTCAAAATATTAAGACAATGGGAATTCAGTTCAAACATTTTAATGAAATATTTACACACACACACACACACACACACACACACACAGGGCCATTAGCCAAAAACAACCGGCCTATGTAGCACCTATGCCCGCAGCGGACTCTAGCGGAGACTGGGCGGAGTGTGCCTCGCTGACCGACAGCTCCACGACTCAGCTAATTGCTGTAGCACATCGTCTTGGTCACGAGCATGCGTTGTTCGTCTTTTGCGTTCGCACTGTGAACAGGAGACATTTCTCTATCACTTTAACGTTTAACACATTGGAATGAATTTGTTAAAAAAACATTTTAATCATGCTTACGTAGGTTGCTAGAGCTGTGGGGATGTCCGACACAGTGATGTCTCTTCCCACGAGTGCCCGCAGGGCAAGCTTGACATGCGCAGAAATCCTGGCCTGTGTGCCAGAAAAGAAAAGCCACCCCACAGAAGTCTCATATCCCGGCATATGCTTCCTCAGGTGGCAGAAAGCTTTCAGCCACTTCAGCTCCAGCTTGGTGACGGCTAGCTTAGCGAGTCCAAAAGCAGAGGCAGGTTTGTGCTGCTTCACCTGGGAGAAAAGGACAATGAATGAAAAATATTAAACACCCCCATGTACAACACAGCAGCCCCTGGAAATAAAAGTGAAATACACAGAAGTTACTTACATTGATCAGAAAGAGTCAGCCTTCTCGAGGTTCTCAAACTCCTCAGTCGTGAGGTTCTGCAGGACTCCGGTCCTGTGTCCGCTGACCGAAAAGAAGTGAGCACACAGCAGCCCGATGCAATGGTTGAGCATGTCCGGGTCTGCTGGACGAGTTCAGATCATCCAGTGAAACAGGGACAGCGTCCGACAGTTTGCCGTGCAGGAGCTGTAAGTACTCCCTCACTCTTCTCCGCTCGCACGCCTTGCCTGTGGAGCACGACTCGACCGGACAGATGTCTGCACTCCCACTGCAGCAGTCTCTGGAGACTCCACAGCCTCGTGGAGCCAACTCGGCCCTCGGACAGCCTCTCATCAAGTTAATGGAGGAACTTGGAAACACGCGTCAGAAATAACTTGGCCGGAGTGACCTTGTACCGCTGGCACAATGATTTCATCCATTCAAGGACTCTCGAGACATTGTCGATGTACTTCAGGTGGGCTGTGTTGTGGATAAAAATGACATGAAATAAACATGAGGGACACTTAGTATGAGTAATATGTAGTTTTATTGATAATTCACAGGACTGGTGGGTGCGTAATCTTGAGGAGAGTGGTGGGGGGAAGAAAATGGGGTGCGTCCTGGGGACATGGGAAAGTCAGCAAAGGTGAAGTGAGAGGACCACTGAGAGTGGGGCGGACTGGTAGGTGAGAAGAGGGAAGAATGGTCGGGGACCAGGTCAGAGAAGGTGACATCTTCCTCAGACTGAAAGCTGGAGGGGGGTTTTGGCTGTGTAGAGGCGTCAATACACACATTCACGGGGCAGATTTTGTGTCGCGGGGGGGGGGGGGGGGGGGGGTTGGGGGGGGGGGGGACCCCGCATTTCCATTTCCAGAGGGGGTGCTGCGAAGATAGTTAAGTAGCACCATGATATCAGCAGTTAGATGCGCAAGCTGATAATGAGTGTCTAGATCCAGATCCAGTAAAGGGGAGAAGAAGGAATGACGATGGGCACCTAGACATACAGAAGCGGTATTAGGCAGATATTGACAAATTGGATTTCCACTTTAAAGATCTTTAAGAGTACTACACTATGGTTTAATAGTCGAAGAGTCAAACAGAAGAATAAGAGCTGAGGAGTGCTAACACAGACACACACACACACACACACACACTTACACACACACACACACACACTCTCGTACAGTCAAGGGCGGGCATGTAGACATAATACACACACACACACACACACATATAACATTATAACTTTATAAGAATAATAAAAAGGAGTATTAAGATATTATAAGGGTAATATCTTATAATAATAGAAAACTCTATAAAATACAGAATAGTAGGATATGTAGGACAGTAGAAGGGTAATATAATGATTTTATGAAGTAGGAAGTACAGTAAATCGTTTTTCAAGCAGTATAACTATATATAAAATAGAGATATAGAGCAAATATGAAAATAAATTATAAACTAGAAATACAGGAAAATGTAACTTACTCATAATTCAGATGGTGAAGATTCTTGTCTCGCAAGGAAGGCCTTAATTTTAAGAGAAAACCATGAGGAGCCATTTATAAGGGTAGCTGAGTCAAGCTGCCCCCCCCCCCTCCACTTTTGAAGCTAATGGTTATTTGAAAACCCTTGGTTTTGATTATATTTGTAAGTTGAAAAGCCCTGTTTTTTGAGCTAATGGTAAGTTGAATAGCTCTTTTTTAACCCTATTGGTATTGATATCATAGTCTTCTTGAAACATATGGGTTATTTACTGTGTAATTACAGTATAAATACTGGAGCTTAAGCTCAGGGTATCAGATCACTTCTGAGAATTCTCATTGGTGTGGATCTCGTGTGGTGGAACGGAACAATAAATCTGGACCCTTGCTTCTTCTCACTCACGGCTGGTGTCTTTTTTTCTATCTCCAACTGGGTTCAGAGGTTGATGTGAGTATTGGCTTCTATGTTAAATTTTAAGTGTTTTTGGGTAATGAGCCAGCAGCTGCCAGGGGACTGTCTGTGTTGGCCCACATAAAGTGAAGGAAGCGCTCGACGTGTCTCCTCTCCTGCTTGCCGTTGGCCGCGGCTTTGGGGACATCTCTGAGACTTGTCAGCCAAGCCGTGTACACTTAACATTGGCTCTGGAAAAGAGAAAAAAAAGGGGGGGGGGGGGATCAGTGAAAGAAAAACAAATTTCATCCTGGGACGTCCACCCCGGGCGACCACCTGGAGTCCGCCGCCCACACACAATAAAAATAGGCCTAGAGATAGTTTAGGTACTCACCCACAGAGCCACTACTCTTTCCGGGCTACTAGCGCTTGCAGCCGCTCAAATTCTGCGGAGAGTTTTGCTACTTTTCGATCAGTTCAGAACATTTGCAACTTTTAGATTTGTTCGTCTCACCGAAAGCTTGCAGTTGTTGCAGCTTTATTTTGGCGCTGAGCAGTAGCTTCCTGACCGTGTCCCCGGCGAGCTGGTGAAGGTGGAACAGGTGGCAGTCTAGCCGGCGGAAACCTTTCCTGCCGCATGCAGACACCGGGCAGTCCAGAGCACCCGCATATCACCCGCTCGCTCGCTGCTGCCAGGTGAAGCCAGCGTTCCTCTGGACCCTGCTGATGAATCTGGGCGAGATGAGCCTGCACGTTGGTGTAGAAACGCCGACAAACTGGACACACTCTTCTCTGTGACATCTCGCTGCTCAGCACCGCTAGAGCGGGTGACTTTATAGGCAGCCAGTCAGGAGGGCGGTCCCATTAGCAGACCTAGTAGGAACCATCCTGCAGCAAAAAAACGGCATGCTCTGCCTATTATGGACGTTTAAACGCTTAAAAATGTGCCCTTAATAGCTACTATGGTGGAATAAATTACATACTTAAAAATTACAATGTTTCAGCTGTGTTCTCTTGCTATTTAAGGACGTTCCGATACTTTCGCATGCTTACAAATGTGCTCTGAACAACTGCCACGGTGGAATAAATAACATGTTAAAATAGTACAGAATGTTTCAGCTGTGTGCACTTGCTATTAGGGACGTGCCGATGCTTCCGCACACTACCAAGTGTGCTCCAAAAAATTGCCACGTTGTCATAAACAGGGTTCCATTCTTTCCTCACACAGTTCTTTGACTATCTGCACAGGCAAGTTACCAGACATCGCAGGCTTCGAACAGCCAGTGTGCAGGGAGTCAGTGTTTTTAATGCAGCACTTGAGCACCACTGGGCTGTTCATTTCAGGCTCTCCGTCACATTTTATGTGAATGTGGCCATGACATTCCTCACAGTTGCCTCTGATTTCTATGAATTTATCTGCGGCTGATGGATAGACCTTGGCTCTTTTAAAGACAAATGTGCAGGGACCTGGCTCAAAATGAGTGTCATCATTACTGCCACTTGTTTCATGATCACTTTCATAAATAAACCCTAAAGCAGTCCAGATGTTGTCTGTTCAATTTAACAAAAGTATATAGAGCCTTTGCAGTGATCTTGTTTTCTAGCTGCTCACTAAGCTCTGTCCAGATGCTCTGATTAGGAGTAGCTATGTTGACATTTTGGACTATGGCCTCTTTTGATGAAGGGAGGACTGTGAAAATGGAATCCCTGTCCACTGCTGGTTTCTTGGGCATCTGGCATAAGCAAAACATAATTACCCACTGAAATAATCCTGATGCAAAAAATGTCATGTACAGTATAAACATGTTTTCATGTATTACTGTATTTGCCAAAATACAAGGAAAATATAATCTAGTAATAATGTATAAGGATATTATATCTTATATTAGGACCAATATGGTAATGTGGACCCTTAGATGCACAATGTATTAAAAAAACTAACATGGGTACCATGTGCAGCGGTAATTAGCATTTCATAGCTACATTAGCCATATTAGTATTAGCAGTGAGATTTCTGTTCAATAAACAATGACAATCTTAGCTCTCTTGAATGTTTTACCATTATGATTGAAGTTAACTAATATTATTGTAACTGACAGTGTTAAAACATTGTACTTACACTGGCCAGAATTTTGATTTAGTAACTATATCGACTTTCCCTATACTAACACTAATTTCCACTAGAGCATCGAGAACAGAAGTGTCCCTGACACCTAGTGGTGGGAGTGAAGTGTAACATGATTCTCCTTGTAAATAAATGAAAAGTTCAATCATGAGAGACCAGTGAATGAAGTAAAGAGAATTGTTTATTGAACAAATGATGATATGATTTGTCTTGAAAAAGTCTTCAGCACTTCGACTCAAAGTGTGCTCACACCAAGGAGATTTGTGCATATAAGTCAATGTCTAATATTTTAAAAACAAAAGCAGCACAAACGATTGAGAATATTTGTGGTGAATTAGGAGCATGTGGGGAGTCTGAGAGACCTCAGAATGACCTATGAATATTCTTTTAAATATCTTCAAAATCGAAGCAGCACAAACAAAAATTTTTATGGCACAAACGGAGCACAAACGATTGAGACAATTTTGCCGACATTTTGCATTGGGTGAGGGTGGCAACTTCATGCAGGTCCAAACCCAAGTTATCAGAATAAGTTTTACTGGCCAAGTATGCTGGAGTATACAAGGAATTTGTTGCTGGTTTATACCGATCCTACAGTGCACACTTACACACACAGTTCTGGATGTAAACAAGACACCCAGTAATACAAAAGAGACCAATGACAGATACCACAGGACAGTTTACAGTGAAAACAATCTTAAAAACCACTCACAAAGAACAGTTAAGAGTAAAGTGATATTACTTTAAATGACTAAAAGCTTGTATGAGCCCTGATGAGCCTCATAAATAAGAGTTTGAGACTCTTTAGCTTTTATTCACAGGAACTGCAAGAGAATTGTTTCCCATTGTCATAAAGAGTCAATTTAAGGCAAGCTGAGGAATCCATCCTGTCATATCCATGTTTAAAACGCAATAATGGAGATTGTTTAACGTGTAAGAAGTATAAACGCTACACTGAAAGAGCGAACTAGAGGAATAATAATTACTACTACTACTACTAATAATAATAATAATAATGCACCTGTAGTAAATCTACGCTAATCAGAATTGTGATAAGTGTTTTATTCATACAACCAACAGAAGTATCTCAATTTACCTGAAAGGAGCTGTCTTGCGCTGTCTGATTCTCAACGGTCATCTCGCTCGGTTTGAATGACGCACCTGCGCACTCAACCACGCCCACCAGATGACTAAACAGTAGAAATGAATGGAATAGGGATATAAACAAATAGATCAATAAAGAAGATTGCACTTTGCATTCCATATTTTCTCCATCACAGTGATTGCAAATGTTATATTATATTTAGAGCTGCAACAACTAATCGATAATAATCGATTCTGAAAATCGTTGGAAACGAATCTCATTTTCGATTAGTTGGTCTGCACGGTGCGTTTACTCATTACATTACTTCTGTACTGAAAACACGCTTCGGAGAGTAAATATTAAAGTAGTGTCCTAAATGAAGTACTGTACACTTACACTATGCACTTACACTACGCACTACTCTCCCGTCTAGTGCAATAAAGTCTAAAACCATCTAAGCCTAATCCGTTTGCAAAAGAAATCTGTGATCTTCAAAATACCTTCATTTTTATATATCCTAAATACTGAAAACATTTGTTAAGTTCCTAGACATGACTGAATGCATTGCTGTCCAACTAAAATGAAGACAATATTATTTGTATATTGTAATATAGTACATAGAATAACACTTCCATGTAGAGACACTTAAAGACTTGTATTATATTTGAAAAGAGACATGGTCAATCGTATAACTGTACACAAGCAGTTTGTGCTTGGTTCCCGATAATCACCGCTTGCGGTGATTTTTGTGATATTTGTATGTTGTCTTTCTTATAAGGTATCCTTGAGTGTTATGAAAGGCGGCGACAAATAAAATGTATTATTGCATAGTTCTCCCATCTGACCATGCAGAGTCCATCGGTGGTGTTGTCCCAGGAATAGCAGCTGGCTGTGTGTAGTGCCGTGTCACTCTTCTGCATTATAGCCCAACTACCAATGTACTTAATACTTAATGCTTTTCCATGTCTGTTTTTTTTAAATGAGAGTACGCGCTGTGATACTCTCTGTCCACTGGTTCAGTTTGTTCCGACTTTAGTCCAACCCTGACACCTTCACATTCATCAGGCACTTACGTAAAGAGACGTTTTAGGCTGAGCTGGTGCTTTGGGAAATAGTATACTGGCCTGTGTGCTGTTTCTGTGAGCAAGGGGTCTCACTATTTGGAATACTATTGTGCAGCTGTGCCTTTCCCATTTTGACTCCTGTCCTGGAGTCAGGATCACACTGCTGGTACTGGCAGTGTCCGGCTCTTTTAAGAACTCACTTACACATGATGTGTCACTCACTGTAGGCCAATCAGCTACCCATTACCATTCTGTTTCTTTCCAGCAAAAAGGGCTTTTTAATGCATTAAAACTTGTGTTGTGTTTCACTAAAAGAAAATGCTGCATCCATGGAATTGTCATTGCCATATCATGGCACATAGGATTAAAACAAATGCTTCATTTCTCCATATGTTGCTTGTAGCATTTTAAGACGTATTAAGGCACAAGTGAGGTGTAAGAGGCTGTGCTACACCTCGCACAGCCAGCAGAGGACAGCAGCAGTGCACAGCAAGAGTTGCCGTGTGGGAGAACTCAGTTACCCAGAACACTCCAGGCTGATTAACTGGGATTGCCTGCACTTGCCAGGCCGGATGCTTAAACCCAGACTTTGAGGCCACTCTTTGTCATACCTTTGTAGAGGGGAGAAAAATTGCCTGATGTGGGAACTACTGGGGAAGGGAAGTTGGGTCAGAGCCACTCAAATGGCTCAATGCCAGGTGCCCCCTCAGGAAATTCTTTGAGGAGGGGGCTCACAACCTAGGTAAAATCATCTCCCACCCTCCCTGCTCCACTTTGGTTGCTCTGCTTCCTTACTCAGCTGAAGTCATTACTCCGCTGCGTGGTTGCACTGAGGACATCCCCTACTCCTCTGCTCTGCAGAAGATACCATTACAGCTCATGGCCTCACCACTCTGTCTCTCTGCTCTGCCTCCAATGTCACTACACCACCGTGTAAGGCCTGACATTCAGTGTATTCTACGTTACACCCATACGGTTCCTCATTATCTCAATATCATTAAAAAATGGACTGTTCTGTCTCAGATGAGTGATGAACTTGATTTTGAAGCTGTGTTTCCTGATGTTGGTGTTGCACTTCCACCAAAAAGTGTTAGTGAACCTAGTAATCATTTCTACATTTGAATATGATCATGAGGCACATGGCACTCACTTCACTTATTCTACAGGGTTCAGCAGGGATTTGGTTCAACCTACTAAAGAGTGGAGAAGCGGATACCAGAACTTTGCATGCTGCATGCCCAGTTTTTGTAGGCAGTACGTGGGGTAAGTTTCCAGTAAGCACCTCTGCAGAAAATGCTTGGCGTATTTGGTTATTTTTATTAATGTACTCAATTTTACTGAAAATTGGAAACAAAATCAGTGCTCACTGATATCCAAGCAACTTCATAAATCTTTTGTAAATATTTCTTTTAGTCTTTGATTTAGTTGCCAATAAGTGGCTCTGCTTTCGGGGACAAGATTTCAGGAGAAGGTGCACTCTGTACAGGTCCGACTGAGACTGAAAATTGAAACTCTACCTAAAGCAAGCTGAAAAGATTTTCAGAACTAAGATATTTGGCATAGACCAAAGGGGCTGATTAGATTTGTACTATTTTTTGTAATGTGTATATGAAGAATAAAATACAGAATTGATATGAAAGATAAATATATTAGTTTACTATTTTACAATATTGTGTAATCTCTAGATAAAGGTGATTACTGCACTTCCCTGTTTATTGTTTTATCAAAGGCGTGACACAGTGGATCATGAAATATTGCTGCATAGATTAAATAATGTTGGTCTATTAAATCATTTGTTTAGACCGCTGGTTTTTGCTTGTTGTTTCCGTAGCAAGATAGATTTTACGGGATGTATTTTATGTATGCATCCATCGACGGTGGCGCTCGGCTTTACGTGACGTACGGGTTTTTCGCGGCGCCGACGTCGGATCTGATCACCACTTGCTTGTGACTTCAATCCGACTAAAATTGAAAAGAGTGGCCGGACGCAACACCGTTCGGTCATTTGCCTCCGAGAAATTGAAGGACCGCGTGAACGCCGAGCACTTCCACATTGAACTCGCTAATCGATTCCAGATTCTTGACAACTCGGCCAGCATCGAAGAACAATGGGCACAGATCAAGGATGCTGCCATAGAGACGGCAGAGAGAACGATTGGTCGACGGCGTAGAACGCAGCGAGAACGGTGGATTTAGGACCGGACATGGTCGTTGCTCGATGAAAGACGGGTCAAGAAACATCAGCGCGATCAAGCAAAGACCGAAGAGGAGCGAAATGAAGCAACGCAGGCGTACCGAGAACTCGACCGCAGGGTCAAGAGGAGTTGCCGAGCAGACAAGAAGGACTGGCTGGACCGGAAGGGCACTGAAGCACAACTGGCTGCGGACCAGGGTGACAGCAGGACTCTTTTTCGTGTGGTCAGAGATCTCACTCGGGCCCGAAGCGGTTCCACTGGGCCGATAAGGGATACAACCGGCAGGATGCTAGTTAGCAAAGAAGACCAGGACGCGCATTGGGTGGAACATTTCAAAGACACCCTAAACCAGCCGGCTCCCGTAGCCACGCACGACTTTACAGTCTTTCCTCCTTCCTGTGAGCTGGAAGTGGACATGAGCGACATCATGGATGCTGAGGTCGCTGCAGCGATTCGTCATCTGAAAAACAACAAAGCACCTGGTCTTGACCAAATCTCAGCAGAAATGCTGAAAGCGGGTGGTGATGAAGTTGTACGGGTGCTCACTACGCTGCTCAATGACTGCTGGCACATGGAACGTGTCCCAAATGACTGGAGACAGGGTGTCATCGTCAAATTACCTAAGAAAGGTAATCTCGCAGACTGTAACAATTGGAGAGGCATCACCCTTCTGTCTGTTCCAGGCAAGGTATTTTGTCTCGTCCTCCTCAAACGGATACTGCGAGCAGTTGATCAGGCTCTAAGGGACGAACAGGCCGGGTTTAGAAGCGGTCGGTCGTGCACTGAACAAATCTTTGCTCTTCGAAACATCATTGAACAAAGCTCCGAATATCAGAAACCGCTCTTGGTCAACTTTATAGACTTTAAGAAGGCGTTTGACAGCGTCCACCGGAAATCGCTTTGGAACATCGCACGGCTATATGGCATTCCACAGCGGTTTATCGCCATTTTCCAGAACTTATATCAGGATTCTAGCTGTTGCATCCGGACGGACACAGGTCATACTGCCTTTTTCACCATCGAGACTGGAGTCAGACAGGGCTGCATTCTTTCACCATTCTTTTTCCTCATGATGATGGACTTCGTCATGCGACGAGCACTAACTCAGCCAGCGTCTGGAATTCCGTGGACAGGCCAGGGACGCCTGACCGACCTGGAATTCGCCGACGATATTGTGCTATTGGCGCAGAATGGGAAAGTCTTACAGGAGATGACCACTAGCCTGGAGCACGAAGCAGCCAAAGTTGGGTTACGGATCAGCACTGACAAGACCAACGTCATGGCCGTCGGCCGGATGACACCGGTGCGGATCACGGTGAGCAACCAGCTGATCGAAGAAGTCAAACAGTTCACCTACCTTGGCAGCATTGTGGCTGCGGATGGTGGGACTAACGTGGATGTCAATCGCAGAATCGGCAGAGCATTTGCAGTCTTCCAACAGCTACAACCGATTTGGGCTAGGCGAACTATCCACACCAACAGCAAACTTCGCCTGTTTAATAGCATCATCATCCCAACCGCCATCTATGCATCTGAAACTTGGAAGAGCTCGAGGGCAGTCATCCACAAGCTGAATGTGTTTCAACAACGATGCCTGAGAAGAATACTCGGTGTATCATACCGTGATCGTATTTCAAATGAAGAAATTCTAAGAAGAACAAACTCCCGCAGCCTGGCAGAAATGGTCGTAGAGCGAAGAATGCGCTTTGCAGGACACATTCTACGGATGTCTGACCACCGCCACGCAAAGATCGCGCTGCGCTGGACGCCGCCACGGGGGAAGAGAAGAGTAGGGCGGCCGCGGAATACTTGGCGACGAACATTCATGGAAGATCTACGAGCGCTCGATGTCAAGTGGGAAGATGTGGAAATCGACGCTTCCGACCGAGCCCGCTGGCGAATGCTTGTTGCCCGATGCGCCCCGCTGCGCGGACGGAACTAACTACTACTAACTACTATTAAATCATTTAAAAATTATTGAAGTAATCTCAGAGAGGCTATTCGGGTTAAATAAAGGTTAAATAAATAAAGAGAGAAATAAAATGGCTCTTTCCACAGGTAATGGCTAATTCCCTGCTTTTCTTGTAATACTTGATTTAATCTCCCATCCCTTCAGTTCTCTCATCTTCGTGTAATGTACTTCTCTAATCAAATATCATTCGTTGTTATACCCCCTCTCATAAAGGGGTCTTCTACTCTCATGTTTAGTTAATCTGTCAAAGAGTTCTAGTCTGTTGTCTGCAAAAATACAACAAAATACAACAAAGATTCATTCTTCTCCCTTCCTGAATTCCTTTCTTAATATCCTTCTGGTGAATGAAAAAACTAAATCCTTTAGTCTAGGACTATTTGTGATGTACACTAATCTAACATGTTAATATCCCGTCTGTGCTAACGAGTGATAATCCCAATAATACAGAACTAAAATAGAGTAAATGAAGTTGAGATCTAGACATGTATTTACAGTTCTCTAGTCTCTTTTATTCCACTCATTTTTATTCAAAACATCCTATTGAATTTGTTTTTACTGTCTACAACAATAGTGTTTAGTTGAAAGGGTAGACATGCATGCACCCCTTTGTCCCTTATTAACTTACAACTGTACCACACTCAAAATATCACTCAGACCCTTCATACATGACATTTAAACTTTCTTCACTTTCTGTAAATCTCTCTAATCAGGAGTAATGCGTATGTGTATTTAACTAGTCTAACAAAATTTATCATCTATGAGCTTCATTTCAATTTAATACAAATTTGTTTCCTTCGCTGAGCGCCATTTGTGAAAGGCATAAAAAAGTTCCATTATAAATGTATCCATTTCATTTAAACTGTATTTGATCCTATTAAGTTGGTGTTAAGTCTACTCATGTCACGAACTACATTTCCCATCCTGCACTGCGGGCCACAAACATCTCTGCCATGCACTGCAAATCCCAGATCACACACCTGCATTAAATTCACAGCACAGTCACAGCCACAGTATAAAGACTTTCAATTCACTCACAGATTGTGCAGTATACGCTCCATTCCTCGTGTTTGTGACCATTGCACTGTCTTATTTAAATATTGAGACTTGTGTTTCGTATACATTGTATTACATGTCCATAGCACACCGTATATAATATATATTTGTATATTCACACATTACTTTATTCTATTCAACAGTCTACGGTTCAGTAAAGAAACAAGTCTCTCAAACTACACTGCTGCAGAGACTGTAACTGAACTAAACTAATAAACATGTCACTGCAGTGAGACCCACATCAGCACAACAGGTCACATCAACAGCAAAAGAAACCACCACGTAACATGCAACACTGTCCGATCCAGACACATGTAATCCATGCAGATCCTAATTCAACATTAACTATTCATCTTATTCTAATGTGAAGGACTCAACACATCTGGAATAGACAGAAAATGTGTTACAAAAAGTTTGAAAATAAGTGTAGACTAATATTACCATCAAATCTTACTAATTATTCATCACTGGACATAGGCACTGTTTAAAGAGGAATATACAGCAAATTATTCATCACAGTGCAACACAAATACCTCACGCCAAAAGAACTCACACTGCTCAACTTAGAAAAACAGCAGTTACATTATTATTATTGTTGTTTATTTATTTATTTATCGCTTTGAGTTCATTGCAATCGGGACGCGAGTGACCAGTTGGCATGGCAACATCAGGGCACGTAAAGCTTTATAGACACATACAATGTCACGACTTCCCCTTTAAGCAGCGTGCTGAAGAGCATGTGAATGCACGCTGCTGTGCAAGGTGAGCGAGCACCTGCTTTTTCGTTGTTGACATTCGTGACATTTGGACACGTGCATTTGTTATGTCTCCTCCCTGTTCCGTCATTGGCCGTTGTGTCACGTGTGTCCGAATTGCTCTCAGCCGTCAGCCATTACGAAGCTGATTATGTATGTGTATATACCGCGCGCCTCCCAGCACACGGCGCGGAATATTAGAGTAGTTTGAATGAGTTATAGTCACTTAGTTTAGAGTCCTTATGATAGATAACCATAGTCTTAGTTCATGCCATGGTTCATGTTTAGGTTCAATAGTTTAGTTCAGGCTGGTTTCTCCGCCCCCAGTCCCGCGCTATAGTTCATGTTTCTTGTTTTGTTTCTCGACCCTGTATTTCCATGACCGCGACCTTGATTCCTGCCTCGTCCCTTTATGCCTGTTTGCCGATCGCCTGAACTTTGCATGTTACTGGATTACGTTTGTGGATCACGTTTTGGATTTGTCTGCCTGTCTCTCTCTTAAATAAACCTGTTCTACTGCGATTGCACCCTACCTTATCTCCGTTACGTCACGATATGTGACATACAGGAATTAAAGATACACAAATTTAGTGATGGGTTATTCCAGCTCTTTTCAGTGAGTCAGTTCATTCGGCTCAGCAATAAACTCCCAAACGACTCTTCATTCAGTACGACTAATGGCTTTTATAATTCAGCTAAATTTAGCAATATTTGGACCCATGATTAGTATGTGTGCACATATCACTTAACTTGTTCAGTGTAGGCTAATTATACTAACTTTTAATTGTACACCATTTTGGATTATGTTTTGCATAAAACCTTAAATAATATAAAAACAGACATTATTACCCATGTGTATTAAGTGTTTTATTTAGCTTGATCTATCCAAATCTCAAACCATTCCAAACAGATCACACTCACTGCACTGCTGGACTACAGGTCTAATACGGCTGTGAAGGTTATCAGTACTCTCTAAAAACAAATGTTCAGGCTCAACAAAACATTAACGCAACAGTTTGCAAAACATCAATCATTTTGAGTTATGACAACTTTAAATTCATTTCAACCAACGAACTGCACCGAGTTAGAGAATTACCTTTTCCTCTACGATCAAATGTATTTTCAATTAAAACTTATTTAATAATTTGTATAATAAACAAGTTTTTAACCCCTTTCGCCCCGACACTAGCGTTCATTCCGCCGGCGGAATGGAAAACTACTTATCGGACATTTCCAATTAGTATAGATAAATGAATTATTGTATCACCGCAGTTCTGGTATAAGATTAGTCAGGACACTGGTGGCTTTCTGTGTGTGCAGTTTCATGACTGTGTGCTTAACTGCTAGTGTGCAGGGGAATGGGAAAG
Source organism: Ictalurus punctatus (assembly GCF_001660625.3). Taxonomy (NCBI): domain Eukaryota; kingdom Metazoa; phylum Chordata; class Actinopteri; order Siluriformes; family Ictaluridae; genus Ictalurus; species Ictalurus punctatus. The sequence continues at coordinate 5,405,997 of NW_026521087.1, forward strand.
GGTGGAGTTTGAGCTCCCTGCTGGGCAAACAATTCACACCTCTCCATGAAAACATTGAGACAGAGATAAATCGGAGAGCAGGACTAAAGCTTTTTTGACAGTAAAACACCGTATACAACTGCCACAATAAAATTATAACATTTAAACCAAAGATCGGTCTTGTGTAAACGTTTACTACCTTACATTTCCTACATAGACGAAAATCCAGTTCACTCGCGGTTTTATAAATCACGCACATTTCCATCGGTATAAAGTCCATCAGCTTTATTGAAGAAAACAAACGCAAAGTTCCATATTTAGTCACAAATGTCCTCTTCAAAATGCATTAAGTGTTTTGATATCCTACTCCTCTGGAATTTAGTAATTAGCCATAAACGGAACTGAGACACATTCTTAAAAAAAAAAAAAGCTAATCTGCTTTGGCTATGCTGGACAACCCGCCTCCTAAATTATAATTGGGCAGTCTAACTTGATTGACACCCACTTGGACCAATTGTAGATGCTTCTAGCTTTCAAACAAGCCCAAACTCGACATGATTGACCACTCAGAGGCTGAGAAAATCAAACGGAGATGTTTGGTGCCATTTGGAGAGGCTGTTTTGTGCCTTTAAAAGAATAATAATAATAATAATAATAATAATAATAATAATAATAATAATAATAATTGTTTGCTATTTCTAGAAGTCTGCAACGTTTAAAGGCTTTGTGTCATTTTTATAAGCTTTGTGCCATTTGGAGAGGTTTGGTGCCATGGTCCTGCCATGACCATTCCATGTGTTGACTCTTTCACGTCATTTAACACTAATCAGTATTAAAAATATTAACATGGATATCTGAGTCTGATAATAAAATTTACTTTTACTTACAGTCAAATTTGGTAGTGTTTAGGACATTTAACACCCTTCCGTCCAAAAGAAACCAAAAGGGGGTACAAACTTTTACACTCCACTGTATTTCGTTGAAATTGCGCTTATAGAACAACTGAACAGCAACGTTTCCACACAGGTTTTAGTGAAGTGTTTAACAATAACAACTTGACTTGAAATGGATGATGTTTCATTAGCGTGGCCTGTGCCCAAATCCTGCACGACTGCGTATCTAGGTACACTACACACGGTCTGAACGAATGGAGTCTCTACCGCACCTAGTGCACTAGAGATAGAGGTTCCATACAAGGTGATTTGGGACGGAGCCAGTGCACAGAAACCGTTTCCCTGCGAGAGGCGCAGGTGGAGCTGGAGCTGTGTGACTGATTTGTGCACCTGTGACTACAGAACTACCTCAAGTCTCCACACAGAGAGCTGTTCAAGAGAAAAACACTCCTAAAGAACAAATCACTGCGTCAGCGAGACATCAACCCTTTAACTAGACGTTCATTCCAATTCCACACAAACACCGCGGAACTATTTAGGGCTGAGAGACAGTTCAAAAAGCACTGAAAATAAAGTGTTAGTAACGAGGACACGTTGCTGGTCCATAAAAAATAATGCTATCTATATAACTCTATTTATAAATGTTTATATATATTTATCTTATTTAGTTAGTTTACATTTATATTATATATAAGTACTAATGCATTATTTTTTTTATGGATTCACAAAAAGCACCGAATTAAACTACAGTCCTAAATTAATAATATATATATATATATATATATATATATATATATATATATATATATATATATATATATATATATATATATGTGTGTGTGTGTGTGTGTGTGTGTGTGTATTGGGTT